>NC_090189.1:42998726-43023726 GCF_024679245.1 Pseudorasbora parva | reverse complement strand
GTTGCTCCACGTTTGCCCGCTAACGTTAACGTTACTCATTTAGGATACACCGATCTTTCCGCATTGTCAAATCAGCTGACTATGGGTCGCATCTTGTGACATTACGTCCGGTTTTTGGTCCGTTTACATGTCTTTGGTCCGTGTTGCGTTCATATATCAATCGAACCGCACCAGAGTTCGTTTGGAAGCGGACCGAGACCCATCTTTTAGCACTCTCGGTCCGCTGGTTTGGTGCGCTCCAGGGTTCGGATGGCAGCGTTCACATGTGTTCAAATGAACCGCACTAACCGAGCAACCGCACCAGGGTTCGTTTTAATCCAACCAAACATGACAAGTGTGAACAAGTGTTTAACACACACTAAGTAAATCTAACAATACAGATTTTTAGTAGAAACAACTCAGTAAATTTCAGTAAATTTTGTTATGTGTGTTTTTAAAGTAACGTGAACAAAGATGGTTTGAGTGCAACTAACATGTACATTTTTTGAGTGTATCTTGAATTGAGTACTAATATAGAATTTACTTCATTTTTCTAAAATGTATTCCTAGTTTTTCATGTAGTAATTACATCTGTTTTTATTTACTTCACCGCAGAATCAGAGACGCCTAATTTAAATCTGTTTTGAATGGTAATATTTATAGATGGGTTGTTGGCGTGACAGCGTTTCCATTGTTACACAAGACAAAAAGGAAATATTTAGTACTGTCATCTTTAAAAATGCAGTAACTTCTTTAACAATTTTTGTCTGTACTTGGGTTTTAAAAGACTTCTGTGGAAGCTGAAGTATCAACTCAAGCTTTTTACTCAAGTAAAAATACTGGTTTTTAAAACTACTTCAAGTATAAAAGTATAATGACTATAATGTTATATTGAAATGTTAATGTTGAAAAATGTGGGATGCGCTAGGCTACCCGTTTCAGCCGCATATATGCCCATTGAAAATTATCACATTTTAGTGCAATTAGTGTATTAAATTAGTTCACATTAATTTAATACATTAATTAATGAGCCACTAATGATCATTAACATGTGTTTCATGAAGTGCGAGATATGATGACTAGTTGTCTAAGTATTGTAATGGTGCAAAAAGTCAAACTTGAGCGGCATGAATGTAAATGTACATGTGTGATCAGTGTTGCCAGATTAGGCCGATGATTTCCAGCCAAAGAGCTCACCAAAACCTCCCCACCCCAAGAAAAAAAAAAACGCCCAAAACTTTAACTGCCAAAATAATGTGATATTTTATTGCCGTGCCATCAAGGTTGATAAGTAGCCTACCATTTTATCTCCTTAAAACATATTGTTGATGATAGAAAAATTAATTTCCCAGGAAAACGGATCAAATGTGACTATTTGTGCAGGTGAAAAATGTCAAAACGGCAATCCCTCAGAAAAACACGTGCATCATTTTCAACACTAGTCATCAGAAAGAATCATTTTCAGAGTCACCGGTAAGAATAAGCCACTTTAAGTCCAAAAAGTGCCCAATAAGAGATGGGAAAAAACACCATAATTACCAGGCATTTCACACACGTTTAATGCACACGACACTGCCAAAATGCATAATTCATTGGTATTGTACAATAATCTGCCAACAAAAAATATCATCAGTACGCGTACCTTTGTGTTGCGCTTTGCTCTGACAAAACTACAGTAAATTTGTGAAGCTCATAGAACATAACACACTTATAATCCAGTCCAAACGGCTGAATGTTGACTCGAAGCTCTTTCAGCAGCTGTTAGGTGTGCAGATGTCCTGATGTCCTGAGCGTTGATGACGGCGGACAGGACTCATGGTTATATTTATAAAGAGTCTTCGAGGCACAGGTGTAAAAATCGTATTTTTTTCATGTGCTTGTTTGAGAGTTGGTTCACTCTCACACTCTTTACGGTAGATACAGGTTACTGTATATGCCACTTCAGCATAGAGTATACCACTTGAATATACAGCTGTGAGTTATCACGCTAAAGACCCGTCAGTCATGAATGAGCGCTTCTGCGTGCTGATCGCTGATTGGCCGAAAGTGTGTGCTCGCCGGCTGGACCCCGCCCAATCTGGCAGCACTGTGTGTGATTTGTGTCATGTGCAGTCATGATGGATCGCGTACAAATAGGGCTGGGCGATAAAACGATATGTATCGCGAAAAACATGCACTCTAAATACTGCTGGGTTAAAAACAACCCAAGTTGGGTTAAAAATGGACAAACCCAGAAATTAGGTTGTTTGAACCCATTGAATGGAGCCATTCAAACAACCCGATTTCTGGGTTTGTCCATTTTTAACCCAACTTGGGTTGTTTTTAACCCAGCAGTTTTTAGAGAGTGTAATCAATATCAATAAAAAATGCGTTCGGAAAAACGTTTTTTCTTCGTCGTCGGAAAAAAGCAGAGTTTGCGAAGCAGTTTTGGTTACATTAACAAAGGCACTCACTCTCTGGTAACCTAGCAACGTAGGGAGTGACTCGCTAACAGCCAATCACGTAACAGTATCATGGTTGGGGGTCAACCTGAGAATGAGTCGTGTGGGGATCGAGTATGGCAGGAAACAGGAGACAAGTCGGCTCCCAGTATGGCACTTTTTCATTTTATATGTCTGACCGTAGTCAGACCAATGTCATCTGAAAATGATGCATGACCGTCGTCCCAACCAAGACAAACTTGTTAAACCACCTTTAGCCCTGTTTATATTTTGGCCTGGATCCGCAGCGTGAGCGTGGCCTGTTTGAGGAGTTTATACTCCACATGCTCGCCGTTGGGCTGTTCTTAGAAACAACATGGAGAGTAAACGTTACTCTACGTCAGTGTCTTAAAGCATCTGAATGTGAGATAGAAATAACAGGTGTTAAGAGATAATTAAGTGTTCATTGTGATTTTACACTAATGTTTGCTTTTGAATTAACGAGTGTTTTCTTTGGTTGTGTTGACATTTCTGCCTTTATAACTGAGAGGATTATAATATGGAGGAAGGTTACGTTTAAAATAATGTTTAAATGGGATATTTTTCTCCTGGACCTTATTTTAAATAGGTCCTAAAAACATCAATAATTATCGATATCGACCGATATACACTTTGATACAGTTTTCAGCCATATGTACAAACCAATAGGGGTGTTTGAAGGGTACATGTTTACACTTCTCATCCAAACGCAATCTAATTCACTCTATCCGGACGACGGGATTTATCTGGATAGAATGAAACAGGAGTAACGAGGCTATTTTTGAAAAGTAAGAAGAAGAAAGTACAGATAATTGTGTGGAAATGTAAGGAGTAGAAGTAAAAATTAATTACTTCCAGTAAATGTCTCCTTAAGTAAGGTACGAGGTATTTGTACGACGCCTCTGTTATCTTCATCCATACATCTGTAAAGCGTAGGATCTTGATATGTTGTGTCTCTGTAACGCATGTGCTCAGGTCAAGGTCATCATAACTCATGTGACTGAAGCACAGGGAGATTTGGCCTCAGAATGGGTCAAATATTCAAATTATTTGTAAACTATTAACACTTTAAAACTATTATTTTCTGTTGTCCTTTAGTGCGATGCAGTTCGGTTATTAACTATTAACTACACTCTAAAAAATGCTGGGTTAAAGTTGGCCAAGTTGGGTTGAAAATGCACTAACCCAACAATTGAGTTGATTTAACCCAGCGGTTGGGTTAAATGTTGCTTAAGACAACCCAATTGCTGGGTAAGAACAACTCAACCATTGGGTTAAAACAACCCAATTGTTGGGTTAGTGCATCTTCAACCCAACTTGGGTTGTTTTTAACCCAGCATTTTTTAGAGTGTAGTGTCTTATGATCATGCATATTACTGTTTATTAGCACTTATAAAGCTCATATTAATGCCTTATTCTGCATGAGCTTATTCTACATCCCTTAATCCGACCCAATACCTAAATTTAAACGCTACAAAAACTACCTTACTAACTATTAATAAGCAGTAAATTAGGAGTTTATTGAGGCAGAAGTTGTCGTTAATCGTGAATATGTGTACTGAAGTGTTACCATCATAACTCCCATAACTGGGAGATTTGGCCTCAGAATTGGTCAAATGTTTAACTTTTTGAATCCAGAATAAAGCTATTATTTTCTGTTGTCCTTTAGTGCGACACCTCTCTCTGTTTAACTCCTTCTGTCACACCATACGACACACAACAGTTATATTTCCTCAAACTCACTCACACTACATAACAATGCACAGTTTTTCTTCAAAAGTGTTTTTACAAAAGATTTATTATTTTATTTGGCAATATATATGAGTGCTGTCGATCAAGAAAATAATTAACTAAATAGCACAGACTTCTGTAATTAATCACACCTAATTTTAAAGTTGTTCATATATTTTTATTACTGCACTGTGTCATACTGAATATAATTTAATGCGTAACTGCATTAGAATAATACTCTCTGACTTTTACTCAAGTCATTTAAAGCTTGGTCATGTTGAAGTAAGAAAGCACATTTTTAATGTAATGTAAGTATTAAAGGTAACCTTTTACTGCCCTATGTTACATAAAAGTACAGCATTATGCTGTGTAATGTAGTGAAGTAAAGGTTTTCCACAGAACAACACAGATAATGTACAGACACTTGAAGAATGTAAGCATACATATATTCCAGTAATGTCTGCCTTTGATGATAATCAGAGAACAACAGACTGAAATCACTCGCTTTCATAGCTCTGGAACGGGCTGGCTCTGGATAAGAAGCGCACAATGACGAATAAGATAACTGAAATAGCTTTCAATCACAAACACAGGAGATTTAGGAGAAGCGCAACCAAACATTAGGACTCATGCTTACATTCACGAGGACAGTCAGAGGCTGAAAACAGAAACCCTTAAAGGGTTCGTTCACCTAAAACTGAAATATCTGTCATTAACTCCTCTCCCTAATGTCGCTCCACACCCGTAAGACCTCCGTTCATCTTCACACACAGTTTAAGATATTTTATATTTAGTCCGAGAGCGTATGCAAGTGTATGCACACTATACTGTCCATGTCCAGAAAGGGAATAAAAACATCATCACAGTAGTCCATATGAGACATCAGTGGGTTAATTAGAGTCTCTTGAAGCATCCAAAATACATTTGGGTCCAAAAATAACAAAAACTACGACTTTATTCAGCATTGGCTTCTCTTCTGGGTTTGTGTTCAATCCTCAAATAAAGATTTGAACGTTTATGAATCAGCGAATTGAGTCATGATCGCCAATGTCTCGTGATTTCAGCAGTTTGACACGCGATCCGAATCATGAATCAATACGCTGATTCAGTTTAAGTCATTAAAGGGTTAGTTCAGCCATATATGTAAATTGTGTGATTAATTCCTCCTGTGGTTGGCCAGCCGTCAGACCTCCGCTCATCTTCACACACAGATGAAGATATTAGTGTTGAAATCCGATGGCTCAGAAAGGCCTTCATTGACACCAATGTCATTTCCTCTCTCAAGACCCATAAAGGCACTAAAGACGTCGTTACAAAGCCCATCTCACTACAGCGGCTCTACAATCATTGATAAAGAGGCCAGAATAGAGTTAGTGCGCAAAAACACTAAATAACGACTTATAGAGTGATGGCCGATTTCAGAACAAAGCTTCGAACCGTTATGACTCAGTGAATCGATTCATGATTCGGATCGCGTGTCAAACTGCTGAAATCATGTGACTTTGGTGATCCGAATCGTGAATCGATTCACTGACTCATAACGGTTCGAAGCTTTGTTTTAAAATCGGCCTATATATAACTCATCTTGTGTAGATCTAACGCCAATCTTGGGTCCATGAATGTATAATTTGTTGCCTGACTATTAATTTTGGCTTTCATTTATTTCTTTGATCACTAAAATGGACATTTAACAAAAAGAGACTAGGTTGTGTTTTATGTCATATTTAATTTTATTATTAAAGAGAAGATAATCATATATGCACACGTGTTGTGTGAACCACATATTAATATGTTTAATATTTTGTAGTTGTAGGTAAACCAAAAAGAGGCAGGGTTGTGCTTTACATTTCGTTTTGTTATAAATGTATTAAATGTAAGCAGTGAAGATAAATGTGCGCGTTGCCTGAACGACATTTGTGTGGCGAGTGCAGAATCACTAGACTTCCTCTGGAGTCAGGCTCGGCGAGTTTGATCTGATAAGGACAGTAGTCTGAAGTTCGCGTTCTTGGTTTTGAGAAACGCGGTCACAGATCTCAAAACATCAGTCAGTAATAACACGAGAACAAATGAAGAAATGAGCCAAACCACAAATAAACACAACGCATCAGACACAATTCAAGCTCAAACTATCAGCACAAACAACTGGACTGATGATGCATCTCACACACTAGTGAAGACAAGTAATCAGTCAGTAACAACACCAGAACCAATGAAGAAATGAGCCAAACCACAAATAAACACAAAGGGAAGGAAGAAACCAGACGTAAAATAATGCAGTCTTTTTTTTCAAGCATGGGTTTTTCACTGTGAAAAAAAAAACAAGCATGGGTTATAAAATATTACATTCATTGTGTCATGTATTAAAAATTTCAGGGGATTCCACGTGATTTATTCTGGTGGATTCCACTTAAGCTATAAAAACTACCATTGTTACCATTATTATTTATGGTACATAACAATATACATTAATCCCAATGTCTTGTGTTGTCTGATTAACATTAATAAGTCATGATGAAACCATAAACTACATGTGTGTTGAACATCACGGAAGATGTGCTGATATCTGTTAGTCCGGACAAAACAATAATGAACAAACAATTATCAAATCCCTGCTGGACAAACAAACATATACCGAAATATCAAATCCATTAACATATTTATTGACATATCACCTGAGACCTACTGAGATAAATAATTAAACATAATTAAAAAGATCCTTTAAGTCCTGTAAGTTGTGAGGTGGGGCCTCCATGGATCGGTCTTGTTTGTTCGGCTCATCCCACAGATGCTCGATTGGATTGAGATCTGGGGAATCTGGAGGCCGAGTCGACGCCTCAAACTGGTTGTTGTGCTCCTCAAACCATTCCTGAAGCATTTGTGCTTTGTGTCAGGAGCATTATCCTGCTGGAAGAGCCACAGCCACCAGAATACCGTTTCCATCAAAGGCTGAACATGGTCTCAGCAATGCTTAGGTAGGTGGAGCGTGTCAAAGTAACATCCACATGATGGAGGACCCAAGGTTTCCCAGCAGAACATTGGCCAAAGCATCACACTGCCTCCGCCGGCTCGCCTTCTTCCCATAGTGCATCCTGGGGCCATGTGTTCCCCAGGTAAGCCACACACACACACACACACATGTGATGTAGAAGAACACGTGCTTCCTCAGACCAGGCCACCTTCTTCCATTGCTCCGTGGTCCAGTTCTGATGCTCATGTGCCACTGTTGGTACTTTCGGCGGGGTCAGAGGTCACCCTGACTGGTCCATACGCCTCAAACTGAGCTGCTCTGTGTATTCTGACAGCTTTCTATCAGAACCAGCATTAACTTCTGGAGCAGTTTGAGCTCCAGTAGCTCGTCTGTTTGATCGGACCCCACGGGCCAGCCTTTGCTCCCCACGTGCATCAATGAGCCTTGGCCGCCCATGACCCTGTGGCCGGTTCTCCACTGGTCCTTCCTTGGAGCACTTTTGATAGATACTGACCACTGCAGACCGGGAACAGCCCACAAGAGCTGCAGTTTTGGAGATGCTCTGACCCAGTCGTCTAGCCGTCACAATCTGGCCAAACTCGCTCAAATCCTTACGCTTGCCCATTTCTCCTGCTTCACACACATCAACTCTGAGGACAAAATGTTCACTTGCTGCCGAATATATCCTGCCCACTAACTGGAGATGAAGAGATCATCAGTGTTATTCACCTGGTCATAATGATATGCCTGATTGGTGTATGTCTTGTCTCGTTATGGGTGTGTGCTGGACTCAATGGCTCTTTAAACGTTGTATTAAATGACAGGAGTTTGCCCAAAAGATGTTTTCTAAAGACATGAGATCCGTGATCCGCCAGTCCCTCTGTGATGCAGGACATTAGTTTCAGAAGAGCCTTCCCTGCCAACATTCCTCAAGAGTCGCGGCAGGAAGCCAAGCAAACAAACAGCGGCTTTACAAACATATCTGACATCATTACTTTCCCACTAAATACAGCTACATTACCAGTGAAATAAATAAATACTGCTCCGCCTTATCTGTTATTTTTAAGGCTTATCGTTGGTTAGCCAGAAATGTGATTCTAACGTTTCCAGAACCGAATATAACGCGTTCTGACTGAGCTGATGTTATTAAATGCTGTGTTACACACACACATCTGCATCTGGAAGGCTCATTTACACGGTTATAGAAATAATAACCCAAAAATAACCATTCGGGAACGTTTATTTGGAGGGGGTTTTATAACCTCCCTGAAACATTCTGGACATTTATTGTTGCAAAAAAATTAAACATTCACAATGTCACAGGATGTGTGTGTGCGTGTGTGTGTGTGTGTGTGTGTGTGTGTGTGTGTGTGTGAGCCTGTTTATGTGGTTTATGAGGACAAAAATTTGTATAACTACATGGGTATTACACTGGTATTACACTATAAAGGTGGTTCATAATTCAAATGGCCTTAAAAACATACTAAATGATGTTTTTTTGAGAAAGTAAAAATGCAGAATGTTTCCTGTGATGGGTAGGTTTAGGGGCAGTGTGTGTGTGTGTGTGTGTGTGTGTGTGTGTGTGTGTGTGTGTGTGTGTGTGTGTGTGTGTGTGTGTGATGGGTAGGTTTAGGGGCAGGGGCAGTGTAAGGGGATAGAAAATACGGTTTGTACAGTATAAAAACCATTACGCCTATGGAGAGTCCCTGTAAACCACATAGACCAACATGTGTGTGTATGTGTGTGTGTGTGTGTGTGTGTGTGTGTGTGTGATTGGTTGGTTTAGAGGTAGGGGCAGTGTAAGGGGATAGTAAATACGGTTTGTATAAAAACGATTACGCCTATGGAATGTCCCTACATTTCACAAAAACAAATGTGTGTGTGTGTGTGTGCCATTTTGACATTATATTGTGTGCTCGTCCGCCGTCTAAAATGGCTGTAAACACAGCAGCGTTACACACTGATTTCTTCTTTAAACATGACAATAATGCCCCTCCCTGCCCGCTGCAGTACACACTCGTCCCCTACAGGACAGACTCAGTGCCCTTCTGAATGAAGGCTGTGAAAGTAAAGACTAACACTCGTGTCTGTGATAGTATTTCACTGGTTTAGATTGAGAATGTGTTTCAGGATTTCACGTATACAGTCTGTTCTGTTTCTCTGATTCAGTTTTGTGTTGAGTTTGAACAGAAGTTAAACTGGGAAGAGCATAAACGTGAAAGATGTCGTCGTTGATGCATTTAGTGCCAAAGCAATGATGAATGATCCTCCGTTCCTCCACACACTGGTGCGGTAAAAAAGAGACGAGAAACTCTCCTGAATGACGGGAAATGAGCCCTGTGTGTGTGTGTGTGTGTGTGGGCTTGTTTTTGTGACATATGAGGACACAAATGTGTATAATGCCATGGGTATGACACAGGTATTACAGGAGAGGGTGAAATATGAGGACATTACCCATGGCCCCACTTTACAAAAGGCTTATAAATCACACAGGAGGAGTTTTTATGAGAAAGTAAAAATGCAGAATGTTTCCTGAGATGGGTAGGTTTAGGGGCAGTGTGTGTGTGTGTGTGTGTGTGTGTGTGTGTGTGTGTGTGTGTGTGTTGGGTAGGTTTAGGGGCAATGTGTGTGTGTGATGGGTAGGTTTAGGGGTTTAGGGGCAAACGTGTGTGTGTGTTTCAAAATGTGGGGTCAGTAATAGCATGGCTGTTCACCAAGGCTCTTGTCTCTACTGTACATTAAATGAAATATAACCCGTGTTTTACAGCGGTTGCAGGTTTATGACTGCTCCTCAGATGTTGGTGAGCTGTGTTAGACAGTAGACCGTGCCGCTCTGATCACGTATGCAGAACAATCGCTCTTACATCACGTATGTGGGTCATGTGTGAATGTCCTGGTGTTTGCAGTGTGTGTCTCCTGACCTGATTCAGCCATTCACACGCAATTCAAAGTCCTGGACTGTGACCAGTTTTACAGCCATTCCTTCAGCTGACTCAGATCAACACACACACACACACACACACACACACACACACACACACACACACACACACACACACACACACACACACACACACACATACCTGTAGCGTTTGAGCTGAACTTCCCTGTTCCCTGTCAGGCCTGTGAGCCTCTGCACTACCTTGTGAAGGGTCCGTTGTAGAGTATGATATAAACTCATTGTTTTCATCACCGTGATCCGTAGGAGTCCATGTTTAATACCCGCTTTATTTTGGCTTGTCTTTGTAGTGTGATAAATCAGAGAAGTTGAGGAAACTCCTGATGTACACATGACCTAATATAGATATCATTTACGAAAACACATTCCTGAGCCAGATCACCACTCCTTCAAACACACACTAATGACAGGAAAATAAGCGAACACGTCCCGCATTAACCCCGTCCCTGCCCTGCTGATGCTTAAACACCTCCAACACCTCTGTGGAAAATCTTTGATATGCCACATGGCGTTTTGATAAACGTTTGGATGTCACCGAGTTCAGGTGTTCAATCCCTTCATGGCCACAGGTGTGTGAATCAGGCACTAGGGCGTTGTTTTTCAGGGGTTTTCCTCTTCGTTCCAGTGAAAGATCTCGTAATGCTTCATCACATTTTTGGACGATTTCATGCTCCCGACTTTGTGGGCGAGAAAGAACCCGAAAGAACAGCTCAGACAAAGAGAGCGCACTGCACGGCAGAACATGCTCTTATTTAGTATGTGTGTTTTTTTTCTAGTCTAAATATCTAAATATTCTTAAATCAAGATGCATTTACTAGACATAAGATATTTTTCCTTGTGTTCTGCGGAAAAAAATATCTAAATGAAGAGAGTTTTTGCTTAAAACAGGCCAAATGATCTGCCAATGGGGTGAGAGAAATAATCTTATTTCTGATTGGGACGGAAACAAGAAATAAGATTATTTCTCTCACCCCATTGGCAGATCATTTGGCCTGTTTTAAGCAAAAACTCACTTCATTATGATTTTATTTTCAACAAGACAAGAAAAAATATCTTGTGTCGTTTTATGCCTGGTTCAGACTACAAGATATTTTTGTCTGTTACGATAGTTACTGTGTCAGACTTTTACTCCTAAAATCTTGTCGTGTCCTGGACTAGAAACATGTCAGACTACACGTTGCTACTCGACCAATCACCGCTTGCCGTCACGACGTGCGTGATGTCATAACCAAACGATGTCTGAAGCAGTGTGTTTGGGCTGTTTTATGTTTAGAAAAGCTCAAAAATAAAAAGAAAACCCAACAAAGGACATGTTCCTGGCTTGTTGGAAGAGGACATTATGGGCTGTCAATTATTGTTCTTTTTATATTAAATATTGAGTTATCAGCCAGAAGTAAAAGCTTGCCACCACAACGTATTTGTAAAACATCTTTTAAGCTTACATTCCAGTAACGTTACTCGCCGGGTTCCTGAAGGGCTTCCGCTATCGTTCGCCAGCATTTCTCTTATTTGGTTGTGGTAGTCCGTCGATGACGCATCGTACAGGCAGGAGTACTGTTGCCACAACTCCATGAACCTTTCCTCCGTTTTATAATTCCACCTAAAGTTAGCCGCTCCGTCATCTATCGTGCGCTTCGCCGTGTTTGAAAGCTGTGTACGGAAACTGTCTGTGCTCCGGTTGGTCAGCGTCACACGTGACAGAACCCGTCGTGAAGGACCGCAAAAAAAATTAAACATGCTAGTCTTTCTGTCGTGACGTCGTGAACTATCGCGGATTCGGTTATCGTATACTATGACACACTCTACGAGATGAAACAATCGATTCTTGCGTCCTGACGTCCATTATCGTTTACGAATCCCTACGACACCTTACGTCGAACAGATCGTGCCAAATTCGGGCTAATATCGTGTAGTCTGAACCAGGCATTACTGATCTAGTAAATGCATCTTGATTTAAGAATTGTTAGATATTTAGACTAGAAACAAGACAAAATTACCATTTTTTTTTTGCGGTGTGTCTGTGAATGCCCTGACTATGACACACACAACTGACTAGGGCTGTCATTTAAAAAAAAAAACTAATTCGAATGGATATCAAATATCAAGCAATGCATTCGAATATATTCGAATATCTACGCCCCCCAATGGCAACATTATCTCCATAACTTCTTATGAAACAAAAAGTTTATATGTACTTTCCTCTCTTGTCAACATGCTTAGTGCATGAGTGCGGCGCGCGCTGTGTGTGTCACATAACGACACACACACTCAAAAGTAATCCGCTCAGGTCGTGTACATGGTGAAATGTTTCATTTGATCGATTCATGAAGAGGTTTATCCCACCCACCTCAAAACGATTACACTTTCATTCGGTTTGGGCATTTTGATTACGATTGAGGTGTTTATGAAGCATTTTCATTCGGATCGGACTTTTAAACCGATTACAGTGCTCCATGTAAACGCACCGACTGTAAAAACTAGAGCTACATGGCACTTTAAAAACCGGAGAGTTTATTTATAGTTCGATTACGGATATTTCACGTCATCTTCGAATGCATATTCAAATATCAAATAAAAAGTGACAGCCCTACAACTGAGCTCAGTCAAATGAGCTTTTATTAGGATTTATTATAACTTCCTATTTTGAGTTCACGAAACTGACACGTTTTGAGTAATCCGAGCTTTTTCATTGTTCTGAGTCTTATGAGCTTGATTCTTTTACTTAAGACAAGCTTAAATTTGCCTTACATTTACATTTATGCGTTTAGCAGACGGTTTTATCCAGAGCGACGTACAGCTGAGGAGTACAGGAAGCGGTCCGTCATGAAGAGGCAAAGAAACGCAAAAAAATGCCTTAAAAACAAAGATTTGGCAAAAACTAGAATAGGAAGGGAAAAGAAAAAAAAGAAAGGAGGAAGAGGAAGAATTTTATTTTTTAATGATACGGTGAAGTGCTTAAACGGGGCTGTTTCCCAGCATGCGTTACCGCGGCACGCTAATGTTTTGTTATGCTAGTTTCGAGTTTCTCTTATGTTGGGTTTCCATGGAGTTTGACGACAGATATATTTTATATTGTTGTATATCCAGCAGGTGCTATGCTATGCTAATGCTATCATAGCATTGTGTTGCCAATTAGCATTTTTTGAATTAGCTAGATGCTAAAGATATTTACATTGAGATCACATGATAATATTAAGTTAAATACATGAATTAACGTACTAAAAATGTGTAAGTTGAGAGAAATTAAAATGAATGTTTACAAATTAAAATCTGCCAGTACTCACTCAAACTTTGGATTTAAACTAAACACATTTATGTAACCGATTACCTCAACTTTTACGAGTTTGGCAAACGTATTCGGGTTTATCATTAATGTTCATCAGAGAACAACTGCAGCTTTAATAACAAATCGAGTAATCTTTAATAATGTATACAGTGCAGTTTAATAACTTTTCAATATTGATCTTATATGAAGGCCGCAGGTAAATATGACATTTTTTGTGAAGATAGTTTGAAGTAATTTCTTTTAAAGCCTAATAAATGTTGACATGATATATTTTTAATTATTATTTCATATGGCCTTCATTCATAAAAACATGACATAACACATATAATACTGTCTTTAAGTTGTTTCTACATCTGTGAAATTACATTATAAAACATTGACAGCTCAGATATTTTTGAATAATTACCGTAAACGTGATTAATTAGTAAATGTGTTGATTGACAGCAGTATAATGAGCCGTGTTTATGATGATTATTATTCCCCAGATGGCCAGAGTGTTGACAGGTTCCTCTCGGGGTCACACCGGTTCTTCATTCAAGAGCCATCAGTCATATCATCTGTTGATCCGTCGCCAACACAAACAATGCTTTCTATAGAGAGACTTCACGGGTAAAACGCTGGAACCTGAAAGACCACTTTAACTTCCGCGTGTATTATCAAAGCATGAAGCTCTGCAGGAAGAAGCAGATCAAACCAGACTATTATTACAGTCTCCAGTGTGTGAATAAACACATTTCACACAGCTCCACACTAAAACCTCATGATAATGTTCCTTAACATACTAAATACACTTTGTATTCATTTGAAGCAACACATGAGTGTTACAGGAGCTCTTCAGTCATCAGCAAGCGTACGTGTGTGTGTGTGTGTGTGTGTGTGTGTGTGTGTGTGTGTGTGTGTGCCGCTGAGATAACAGACATGATGAGTGTGTCCTGCATATGCTTGTGAATGATTGAGATATTACTGTAATATTACAGTATGCATTGGTGCGGTCAGCTCTGACACACACACACGAGCACACACACACACACACACACACACACACACACACACACACACACACACACACACACACACACACACACACACACACACACACACACACACACATGTTGGTCTATGTGGTTTACAGGGACTCTCCATAGGCGTAATGGTTTTTATACTGTACAAACCGTATTTTATATCCCCTTACACTGCCCCTAAACCTACCCATCACACACACACACACACACACACACACACACAAACACACACACACACACACACACACACACACAGCCCCTAAACCTACCCATCACACACACACACACACACACACACACACACACACACACACACACACACACACACACACACACACACACACACACAGCCCCTAAACCTACCCATCACACACACACACACACACACACACACACACACAGCCCCTAAACCTACCCATCACACACACACACACACACACACACACACACACACACACACACACACACATACACAGGAGAGGCTTCTTTCACTGCTTCCCCAGACTATGGCAATTTTTGTTTATAAATATTAGCAATAATAATAATAAATGAAGTAGGATGAATAACCGGCTCTGCATGTAACCTGTCATGAATGTAATAATGTGTGCAGTGTTATATGGGCCGTGAACAACAGCATTTTGACCTATAGCTGCACACACACACTTGTTGTGTTACAGAATCCTGGGTGATTGATTATGGCCCGATGTCCACTCCTGCTCCTCGCGTCTCCTCGTTTCAGTGAGATTAAACGTGCAGCTCATGAGCCATGGCATCTGCCTCCAGCCCCATCCCTCTCTGGACTAGACCAAGTGCAGCACCGCATGCACAATTCCAGAGCCAGTGCTGTAGCTGACCTGCACAGTCACACCGCAAGCCGTTTACACACCCACGGCTTCCGTCAAAAGACTCTAGATCTGTTTCATTCAGACTCTGTTGTAGGCAAGTGCATGATAAAATACAGAAATGCTCACATTTTGCATGTTTTGGGAGGTTGTGTCATCCTGAATTTCTTGTGTGGAATTGTTTGCTATCTCCATATAGCCTACATGTGTCTGTGTTCTGCTGTGAGCACTCCTCCTCTGGCCCAGCATCTGGACAGCTAGGCAGTATTAGCGGTTCTGTGGGGTAATAATGGCAGTATTAGCGGTTCTGTGGGGTAATAATGGCAGTATTAGCGGTTCTGTGGGGTAATAATGGCAGTATTAGCGGTTCTGTGGGGTAATAATGGCAGTATTAGCGGTTCTGTGGGGTAATAATGGCAGTATTAGCGGTTCTGTGCGGTAATAATGGCAGTATTAGCGGTTCTGTGCGGTAATAATGGCAGTATTAGCGGTTCTGTGCGGTAATAATGGCAGTATTAGCGGTTCTGTGGGGTAATAATGGCAGTATTAGCGGTTCTGTGGGGTAATAATGGCAGTATTAGCGGTTCTGTGGGGTAATAATGGCAGTATTAGCGGTTCTGTGCTGTGGGGTAATAATGGCAGTATTAGCGGTTCTGTGGGGTAATAATGGCAGTATTAGCGGTTCTGTGCTGTGGGGTAATAATGGCAGTATTAGCGGTTCTGTGGGGTAATAATGGCAGTATTAGCGGTTCTGTGCTGTGGGGTAATAATGGCAGTATTAGCGGTTCTGTGCTGTGGGGTAATAATGGCAGTATTAGCGGTTCTGTGGGGTAATAATGGCAGTATTAGCGGTTCTGTGGGGTAATAATGGCAGTATTAGCGGTTCTGTGCTGTAATAATGGCAGTATTAGCGGTTCGGTGCAGTAATAATGGCAGTATTAGCGGTTCTGTGCAGTAATAATGGCAGTATTAGCGGTTCTGTGCGGTAATAATGGCAGTATTAGCGGTTCTGTGCTGTAATAATGGCAGTATTAGCGGTTCGGTGCTGTGGGGTAATAATGGCAGTATTAGCGGTTCTGTGCTGTGGGGTAATAATGGCAGTATTAGCGGTTCTGTGCGGTAATAATGGCAGTATTAGCGGTTCTGTGGGGTAATAATGGCAGTATTAGCGGTTCTGTGGGGTAATAATGGCAGTATTAGCGGTTCTGTGGGGTAATAATGGCAGTTTTAGCGGTTCTGTGGGGTAATAATGGCAGTATTAGCGGTTCTGTGGGGTAATAATGGCAGTTTTAGCGGTTCTGTGGGGTAATAATGGCAGTATTAGCGGTTCTGTGCTGTAATAATGGCAGTATTAGCGGTTCTGTGGGGTAATAATGGCAGTATTAGCGGTTCGTGCGGTAATAATGGCAGTATTAGCGGTTCTGTGGGGTAATAATGGCAGTATTAGCGGTTCTGTGGGGTAATAATGGCAGTATTAGCGGTTCTGTGCTGTAATAATGGCAGTATTAGCGGTTCTGTGGGGTAATAATGGCAGTATTAGCGGTTCTGTGGGGTAATGGCAGTATTAGCGGTTCTGTGGGGTAATAATGGCAGTATTAGCGGTTCTGTGGGGTAATAATGGCAGTATTAGCGGTTCTGTGCTGTGGGGTAATAATGGCAGTATTAGCGGTTCTGTGCTGTGGGGTAATAATGGCAGTATTAGCGGTTCTGTGCTGTGGGGTAATAATGGCAGTATTAGCGGTTCTGTGCTGTGGGGTAATAATGGCAGTATTAGCGGTTCTGTGCTGTGGGGTAATAATGGCAGTATTAGCGGTTCTGTGCTGTGGGGTAATAATGGCAGTATTAGCGGTTCTGTGCTGTGGGGTAATAATGGCAGTATTAGCGGTTCTGTGCTGTGGGGTAATAATGGCAGTATTAGCGGTTCTGTGCTGTGGGGTAATAATGGCAGTATTAGCGGTTCTGTGCTGTGGGGTAATAATGGCAGTATTAGCGGTTCTGTGCTGTGGGGTAATAATGGCAGTATTAGCGGTTCTGTGCTGTGGGGTAATAATGGCAGTATTAGCGGTTCTGTGGGGTAATAATGGCAGTATTAGCGGTTCTGTGCGGTAATAATGGCAGTATTAGCGGTTCGGTGCTGTGGGGTAATAATGGCAGTATTAGCGGTTCTGTGGGGTAATAATGGCAGTATTAGCGGTTCTGTGCTGTAATAATGGCAGTATTAGCGGTTCTGTGGGGTAATAATGGCAGTATTAGCGGTTCTGTGGGGTAATAATGGCAGTATTAGCGGTTCTGTGGGGTAATAATGGCAGTATTAGCGGTTCTGTGCTGTAATAATGGCAGTATTAGCGGTTCTGTGGGGTAATAATGGCAGTATTAGCGGTTCTGTGGGGTAATAATGGCAGTATTAGCGGTTCTGTGCTGTAATAATGGCAGTATTAGCGGTTCTGTGCTGTGGGGTAATAATGGCAGTATTAGCGGTTCTGTGCTGTGGGGTAATAATGGCAGTATTAGCGGTTCTGTGCGGTAATAATGGCAGTATTAGCGGTTCGGTGCTGTGGGGTAATAATGGCAGTATTAGCGGTTCTGTGGGGTAATAATGGCAGTATTAGCGGTTCTGTGCTGTAATAATGGCAGTATTAGCGGTTCTGTGGGGTAATAATGGCAGTATTAGCGGTTCTGTGGGGTAATAATGGCAGTATTAGCGGTTCTGTGGGGTAATAATGGCAGTATTAGCGGTTCTGTGGGGTAATAATGGCAGTATTAGCGGTTCTGTGGGGTAATAATGGCAGTATTAGCGGTTCTGTGCTGTGGGGTAATAATGGCAGTATTAGCGGTTCTGTGCTGTGGGGTAATAATGGCAGTATTAGCGGTTCTGTGCTGTGGGGTAATAATGGCAGTATTAGCGGTTCTGTGGGGTAATAATGGCAGTATTAGCGGTTCTGTGCGGTAATAATGGCAGTATTAGCGGTTCGGTGCTGTGGGGTAATAATGGCAGTATTAGCGGTTCTGTGGGGTAATAATGGCAGTATTAGCGGTTCTGTGCTGTAATAATGGCAGTATTAGCGGTTCTGTGGGGTAATAATGGCAGTATTAGCGGTTCTGTGCTGTAATAATGGCAGTATTAGCGGTTCTGTGGGGTAATAATGGCAGTATTAGCGGTTCTGTGCTGTAATAATGGCAGTATTAGCGGTTCTGTGGGGTAATAATGGCAGTATTAGCGGTTCTGTGTGGTAATAATGGCAGTATTAGCGGTTCTGTGCTGTAATAATGGCAGTATTAGCGGTTCGGTGCTGTAATAATGGCAGTATTAGCGGTTCGGTGCAGTAATAATGGCAGTATTAGCGGTTCTGTGCTGTAATAATGGCAGTATTAGCGGTTCTGTGGGGTAATAATGGCAGTATTAGCGGTTCTGTGGGGTAATAATGGCAGTATTAGCGGTTCTGTGGGGTAATAATGGCAGTATTAGCGGTTCTGTGGGGTAATAATGGCAGTATTAGCCGTTCTGTGGGGTAATAATGGCAGTATTAGCGGTTCTGTGCGGTAATAATGGCAGTATTAGCGGTTCTGTGGGGTAATAATAGCAGTATTAGCGGTTCTGTGGGGTAATAATGGCAGTATTAGCGGTTCTGTGGGGTAATAATGGCAGTATTAGCGGTTCTGTGGGGTAATAATGGCAGTATTAGCGGTTCTGTGGGGTAATAATGGCAGTATTAGCGGTTCTGTGCTGTAATAATGGCAGTATTAGCGGTTCTGTGCTGTGGGGTAATAATGGCAGTATTAGCGGTTCTGTGGGGTAATAATGGCAGTATTAGCGGTTCTGTGGGGTAATAATGGCAGTATTAGCGGTTCTGTGGGGTAATAATGGCAGTATTAGCGGTTCTGTGCGGTAATAATGGCAGTATTAGCGGTTCTGTGGGGTAATAATGGCAGTATTAGCGGTTCTGTGGGGTAATAATGGCAGTATTAGCGGTTCTGTGGGGTAATAATGGCAGTATTAGCGGTTCTGTGGGGTAATAATGGCAGTATTAGCGGTTCTGTGTAGTAATAATGGCAGTATTAGCGGTTCTGTTGGGTAATAATGGCAGTATTAGCGGTTCTGTGCTGTGGGGTAATAATGGCAGTATTAGCGTTTCTGTGCTGTGGGGTAATAATGGCAGTATTAGCGGTTCTGTTGGGTAAAAATGGCAGTATTAGCGGTTCTGTGCTGTGGGGTAATAATGGCAGTATTAGCGGTTCTGTGCTGTGGGGTAATAATGGCAGTATTAGCGGTTCTGTGCTGTAATAATGGCAGTATTAGCGGTTCTGTGCGGTAATAATGGCAGTATTAGCGGTTCTGTGGGGTAATAATGGCAGTATTAGCGGTTCTGTGCTGTGGGGTAATAATGGCAGTATTAGCGGTTCTGTGGGGTAATAATGGCAGTATTAGCGGTTCTGTGCTGTGGGGTAATAATGGCAATATTAGCGGTTCTGTGCTGTGGGGTAATAATGGCAGTATTAGCGGTTCTGTGCTGTAATAATGGCAGTATTAGCGGTTCGGTGCAGTAATAATGGCAGTATTAGCGGTTCTGTGCTGTAATAATGGCAGTATTAGCGGTTCTGTGCTGTAATAATGGCAGTATTAGCGGTTCGGTGCAGTAATAATGGCAGTATTAGCGGTTCTGTGCTGTAATAATGGCAGTATTAGCGGTTCGGTGCAGTAATAATGGCAGTATTAGCGGTTCTGTGGGGTAATAATGGCAGTATTAGCGGTTCTGTGGGGTAACAATGGCAGTATTAGCGGTTCTGTGGGGTAATAATGGCAGTATTAGCAGTTCTGTGGGGTAATAATGGCAGTATTAGCCGTTCTGTGGGGTAATAATGGCAGTATTAGCGGTTCTGTGCGGTAATAATGGCAGTATTAGCGGTTCTGTGGGGTAATAATGGCAGTATTAGCGGTTCTGTGGGGTAATAATGGCAGTATTAGCGGTTCTGTGCTGTGGGGTAATAATGGCAGTATTAGCGGTTCTGTGGGGTAATAATGGCAGTATTAGTGGTTCTGTGCGGTTATAATGGCAGTATTAGCGGTTCTGTGCTGTGGGGTAATAATGGCAGTATTAGCGGTTCTGTGCTGTGGGGTAATAATGGCAGTATTAGCGGTTCTGTGCGGTAATAATGGCAGTAGGAGCGGTTCTGTGCTGTGGGGTAATAATGGCAGTATTAGCGGTTCTGTGGGGTAATAATGGCAGTTTTAGCGGTTCTGTGGGGTAATAATGGCAGTATTAGCGGTTCTGTGGGGTAATAATGGCAGTTTTAGCCGTTCTGTGGGGTAATAATGGCAGTTTTAGCGGTTCTGTGGGGTAATAATGGCAGTTTTAGCGGTTCTGTGGGGTAATAATGGCAGTATTAGCGGTTCTGTGGGGTAATAATAGCAGTATTAGCGGTTCTGTGGGGTAATAATGGCAGTATTAGCGGTTCTGTGGGGTAATAATGGCAGTATTAGCGGTTCTGTGGGGTAATAATGGCAGTATTAGCGGTTCTGTGGGGTAATAATGGCAGTATTAGCGGTTCTGTGGGGTAATAATGGCAGTATTAGCGGTTCTGTGGGGTAATAATGGCAGTATTAGCGGTTCTGTGGGGTAATAATGGCAGTATTAGCGGTTCTGTGCTGTGGGGTAATAATGGCAGTATTAGCGGTTCTGTGCTGTGGGGTAATAATGGCAGTATTAGCGGTTCTGTGCTGTGGGGTAATAATGGCAGTATTAGCGGTTCTGTGCTGTGGGGTAATAATGGCAGTATTAGCGGTTCTGTGGGGTAATAATGGCAGTATTAGCGGTTCTGTGGGGTAATAATGGCAGTATTAGCGGTTCTGTGCGGTAATAATGGCAGTATTAGCGGTTCTGTGGGGTAATAATGGCAGTTTTAGCGGTTCTGTGCTGTAATAATGGCAGTATTAGCGGTTCTGTGCTGTGGGGTAATAATGGCAGTATTAGCGGTTCTGTGCTGTGGGGTAATAATGGCAGTATTAGCGGTTCTGTGCTGTGGGGTAATAATGGCAGTATTAGCGGTTCTGTGCTGTGGGGTAATAATGGCAGTATTAGCGGTTCTGTGCTGTGGGGTAATAATGGCAGTATTAGCGGTTCTGTGGGGTAATAATGGCAGTATTAGCGGTTCTGTGCGGTAATAATGGCAGTATTAGCGGTTCGGTGCTGTGGGGTAATAATGGCAGTATTAGCGGTTCTGTGGGGTAATAATGGCAGTATTAGCGGTTCTGTGCTGTAATAATGGCAGTATTAGCGGTTCTGTGGGGTAATAATGGCAGTATTAGCGGTTCTGTGGGGTAATAATGGCAGTATTAGCGGTTCTGTGGGGTAATAATGGCAGTATTAGCGGTTCTGTGCTGTAATAATGGCAGTATTAGCGGTTCTGTGGGGTAATAATGGCAGTATTAGCGGTTCTGTGGGGTAATAATGGCAGTATTAGCGGTTCTGTGCTGTGGGGTAATAATGGCAGTATTAGCGGTTCTGTGCTGTGGGGTAATAATGGCAGTATTAGCGGTTCTGTGCTGTGGGGTAATAATGGCAGTATTAGCGGTTCGGTGCTGTGGGGTAATAATGGCAGTATTAGCGGTTCTGTGGGGTAATAATGGCAGTATTAGCGGTTCTGTGCTGTAATAATGGCAGTATTAGCGGTTCTGTGGGGTAATAATGGCAGTATTAGCGGTTCTGTGGGGTAATAATGGCAGTATTAGCGGTTCTGTGGGGTAATAATGGCAGTATTAGCGGTTCTGTGGGGTAATAATGGCAGTATTAGCGGTTCTGTGGGGTAATAATGGCAGTATTAGCGGTTCTGTGCTGTGGGGTAATAATGGCAGTATTAGCGGTTCTGTGCTGTGGGGTAATAATGGCAGTATTAGCGGTTCTGTGCTGTGGGGTAATAATGGCAGTATTAGCGGTTCTGTGGGGTAATAATGGCAGTATTAGCGGTTCTGTGCGGTAATAATTGCAGTATTAGCGGTTCGGTGCTGTGGGGTAATAATGGCAGTATTAGCGGTTCTGTGGGGTAATAATGGCAGTATTAGCGGTTCTGTGCTGTAATAATGGCAGTATTAGCGGTTCTGTGGGGTAATAATGGCAGTATTAGCGGTTCTGTGCTGTAATAATGGCAGTATTAGCGGTTCTGTGGGGTAATAATGGCAGTATTAGCGGTTCTGTGCTGTAATAATGGCAGTATTAGCGGTTCTGTGGGGTAATAATGGCAGTATTAGCGGTTCTGTGTGGTAATAATGGCAGTATTAGCGGTTCTGTGCTGTAATAATGGCAGTATTAGCGGTTCGGTGCTGTAATAATGGCAGTATTAGCGGTTCGGTGCAGTAATAATGGCAGTATTAGCGGTTCTGTGCTGTAATAATGGCAGTATTAGCGGTTCTGTGGGGTAATAATGGCAGTATTAGCGGTTCTGTGGGGTAATAATGGCAGTATTAGCGGTTCTGTGGGGTAATAATGGCAGTATTAGCGGTTCTGTGGGGTAATAATGGCAGTATTAGCCGTTCTGTGGGGTAATAATGGCAGTATTAGCGGTTCTGTGCGGTAATAATGGCAGTATTAGCGGTTCTGTGGGGTAATAATAGCAGTATTAGCGGTTCTGTGGGGTAATAATGGCAGTATTAGCGGTTCTGTGGGGTAATAATGGCAGTATTAGCGGTTCTGTGGGGTAATAATGGCAGTATTAGCGGTTCTGTGGGGTAATAATGGCAGTATTAGCGGTTCTGTGCTGTAATAATGGCAGTATTAGCGGTTCTGTGCTGTGGGGTAATAATGGCAGTATTAGCGGTTCTGTGGGGTAATAATGGCAGTATTAGCGGTTCTGTGGGGTAATAATGGCAGTATTAGCGGTTCTGTGGGGTAATAATGGCAGTATTAGCGGTTCTGTGCGGTAATAATGGCAGTATTAGCGGTTCTGTGGGGTAATAATGGCAGTATTAGCGGTTCTGTGGGGTAATAATGGCAGTATTAGCGGTTCTGTGGGGTAATAATGGCAGTATTAGCGGTTCTGTGGGGTAATAATGGCAGTATTAGCGGTTCTGTGTAGTAATAATGGCAGTATTAGCGGTTCTGTTGGGTAATAATGGCAGTATTAGCGGTTCTGTGCTGTGGGGTAATAATGGCAGTATTAGCGGTTCTGTGCTGTGGGGTAATAATGGCAGTATTAGCGGTTCTGTTGGGTAAAAATGGCAGTATTAGCGGTTCTGTGCTGTGGGGTAATAATGGCAGTATTAGCGGTTCTGTGCTGTGGGGTAATAATGGCAGTATTAGCGGTTCTGTGCTGTAATAATGGCAGTATTAGCGGTTCTGTGCGGTAATAATGGCAGTATTAGCGGTTCTGTGGGGTAATAATGGCAGTATTAGCGGTTCTGTGCTGTGGGGTAATAATGGCAGTATTAGCGGTTCTGTGGGGTAATAATGGCAGTATTAGCGGTTCTGTGCTGTGGGGTAATAATGGCAATATTAGCGGTTCTGTGCTGTGGGGTAATAATGGCAGTATTAGCGGTTCTGTGCTGTAATAATGGCAGTATTAGCGGTTCGGTGCAGTAATAATGGCAGTATTAGCGGTTCTGTGCTGTAATAATGGCAGTATTAGCGGTTCTGTGCTGTAATAATGGCAGTATTAGCGGTTCGGTGCAGTAATAATGGCAGTATTAGCGGTTCTGTGCTGTAATAATGGCAGTATTAGCGGTTCGGTGCAGTAATAATGGCAGTATTAGCGGTTCTGTGGGGTAATAATGGCAGTATTAGCGGTTCTGTGGGGTAACAATGGCAGTATTAGCGGTTCTGTGGGGTAATAATGGCAGTATTAGCGGTTCTGTGGGGTAATAATGGCAGTATTAGCCGTTCTGTGGGGTAATAATGGCAGTATTAGCGGTTCTGTGCGGTAATAATGGCAGTATTAGCGGTTCTGTGGGGTAATAATGGCAGTATTAGCGGTTCTGTGGGGTAATAATGGCAGTATTAGCGGTTCTGTGCTGTGGGGTAATAATGGCAGTATTAGCGGTTCTGTGGGGTAATAATGGCAGTATTAGTGGTTCTGTGCGGTTATAATGGCAGTATTAGCGGTTCTGTGCTGTGGGGTAATAATGGCAGTATTAGCGGTTCTGTGCTGTGGGGTAATAATGGCAGTATTAGCGGTTCTGTGCGGTAATAATGGCAGTAGGAGCGGTTCTGTGCTGTGGGGTAATAATGGCAGTATTAGCGGTTCTGTGGGGTAATAATGGCAGTTTTAGCGGTTCTGTGGGGTAATAATGGCAGTATTAGCGGTTCTGTGGGGTAATAATGGCAGTTTTAGCCATTCTGTGGGGTAATAATGGCAGTTTTAGCGGTTCTGTGGGGTAATAATGGCAGTTTTAGCGGTTCTGTGGGGTAATAATGGCAGTATTAGCGGTTCTGTGGGGTAATAATAGCAGTATTAGCGGTTCTGTGGGGTAATAATGGCAGTATTAGCGGTTCTGTGGGGTAATAATGGCAGTATTAGCGGTTCTGTGGGGTAATAATGGCAGTATTAGCGGTTCTGTGGGGTAATAATGGCAGTATTAGCGGTTCTGTGGGGTAATAATGGCAGTATTAGCGGTTCTGTGGGGTAATAATGGCAGTATTAGCGGTTCTGTGGGGTAATAATGGCAGTATTAGCGGTTCTGTGCTGTGGGGTAATAATGGCAGTATTAGCGGTTCTGTGCTGTGGGGTAATAATGGCAGTATTAGCGGTTCTGTGCTGTGGGGTAATA
>NC_090189.1:42981226-42993726 GCF_024679245.1 Pseudorasbora parva | reverse complement strand
GTTGTGTTTATGGGGCGCAGTATAACATGTCTTAAAACTTCTTTCTCTTTTAACGCTGTATTTTTCTTCTATTCTCCCTTTATTCCACACCGCTGTCTGTCCTCTGAACGGCTCGTTTGCTTCCTGCTTCTCTGAAGCCCATCCCTCTGAAAAACGCAATGGTCTTAGATTGGTCAGATGGCCAAATGTAGTTTCCTGTATTTTTATTGGCTGAAGGGCCAAGCACAGGTTAAGGCCACACCCCTTCCCATTACGGGCAGAAGTCACATCTGTGGAGACTAGCGAGGGTTTATGATGTCACCAACCCAGGAAGAAGCTCGTTGTAGTCCAAACCGGCCATTTTTGTAGGCAATAAACTGCCGTAACTTTAAAAGACAATATCTCCGTTTGCAGTGAACTCTCAGCGCTGTAACTTTGCAGAGACTGTTTATGCTCAAGCAGCGACATTACACACTAACTAAAGTTAAAGAAGGGAAATCACATGCAAACACCACTTTAATAATCATGTCTGTTTTGAGTGATGTTCAGAGTCTCTGGCATGTGCAGATCGAGGGAGAGGGAAGTAAGGTGTCCATGTTCAGGAAAGCTTTTAGCGGCTCTTTGTTTCCTGATAAGACTTTAGATTTACACATTAGGGTCTTGCCCGTATACGGCTCTACCAGATGTTGCATTTGTGGAACAAAGAAAAGCCACTGACCAATCCTTGGGTTTGAGATAAGGCAAGGGGGCAAAGGTGTCTCCTCTGGCCATTGGGCCCATGGATTAGTTTTATGACCTGCTAATAGTGGGAGAGGATGGGTCCCTAAATCTCTGGAATGGGATGCATGAGTTGGGTCAATGCCTATTCATGACTAATCCTACTAGAACAAGTGGAAATTGAGGGAGTGCACTGCAAAAAATGCTTAGTATTTTTGTCTTGTTTTAGTCAATATATATAAAAATTCTTAGATTAAGAAACATTTACTAGACAAGTAAAAATGATTGTCTTGTTTTGAGAAAAAGTAACTCAGAATGAAGAGAATTAAGATTATTTTTCTCACCCCATTGGCAGATTATTTATCTTATTTTAAGCAAAAACTCATTTTGAGTTATGTTTCCCCAAAACAAGACAATTACTTTGGCTTGTCTAGTAAATACTTCTTGTTTTAAGAATTTTTAGATGTTTGGACTCGAAACAAGACAAAAATACTGAGTAAGAAAAGCATATTTTGCAGTGTGATGGATTCTCGAGGTGTTTTGGAAGAGGATGGATGCTCTTTCTAAGAGTCTGATAGTGAATGTTCAGATAGTTGTGGAGACCATATTGATGCGAGCTCTCAGGGAAGCTCCACTTCTTATCTTAAGCAAATGTTTCCTATTACACAGTTCAATGATTTTCTTGATTCTACAAAAAAAAAAAAATCAACAAAGACCAACACTTATCAAAGTATTTTCCAAATCTAAGGCTTTTCAATGAGTCGTGTGCCATTGCCTGAGAAAAGCTACTTTAGGGGAACTTGATCAACCAAAACGGTATCAACTTAAGAAATGTATGAAGAAGGGAAGACTCGGTCTGGGAAACACTAATAAGATTATGGCGAGCGTTTGTGGTGTTTGTGCTCTTTGAATTTCTATTTCTTATCCCCATGGCTTTTTTTAATATTGGCTTTTTTAATATTAATGATTGTCTGGGCACTCAAAAGACAGCTTCATTATTTATTTACAGTTATAAAGACAGATATAATCTTATTACAAGAGATCCATGACTTAGTATAATAATGACTTATTACAAGAGACTCAAACGTAAGCTCAGCGGTTGCAATACATCTTTCATTACGGGTAAACAGACCGGCTTTTGTGTCTGAAATAACTTCAGGTCAGATTTTACAAGTGGATGTTACCTTAGGAGATTATGTCTATATGCACCAAGCATAAGGAATAGATGTGTACTTTTCCCCCAAAACTCTCTGAAGATATACCCAAGTGTTCTCAGGATCCCTCGGGTAAAGTGTTGAGGAGTGACTTTACCGATATCGATAACTACTGAAATCATGAGGAACCTCATCCTCGTTTAGCTGAAGCACTTTGATCTTTAACTAATTATCGTATTTTATCTGATTTATGGAGAGACACCTTTCCAGAGATAAGGCATACACCTGGCTCAAACGAGATTATAATGAAATGTCATTGGCAAGACTTGATCGTTTTTATGTGAAAGCTAATAATTCTCTATTTCACCAAACTTCTGATCACCGCTATATTTCTATGACTGTTTCTGTTCCTTTTACTAAATCTTTTTTCTTCATATTGGCATTTTAACAACTTATTTTAATTATGCTTTTCACTCTTTTGTAAGGCTTGGTGAGAGGAAAAGGGCAGTTTTTTATTGTTAAGTCGTTGGTGGGATATAGGCAGATACAGTACAGATAAAGGTGTTTTGTCAACAGTATACCGCTCACATTACTAGAGCCTGAATGAGAAAATCAAGTTCTGCCAGAAAGACTCGGGAGAATAAATACTGTGACAATAATCCATTTATTAACAATCCAGCAAGCAATAAAGTACTTTGGCATAGGCCCCGTCCGTAGCTCGCAATCAGAGGGTATGGACTCTGCATATCCTGCCTGAAGACGAAGGCAGAGGCGCAGCCGACCCCCAAAAATGAGGTGGAAGAATGCTTCCACCCGGACGGAGCCTATCCCCCGAAACAGTAAATAAAATAGACCCACCGGTCTTGTGTCCTGGAGTTCCTATAGAGAACAAGAACAAGAGTTAACATGTGAAGCATGGACATGGAACGCCGTCTGCTGATGGTTAAACAGATCTTGAAATTATATTTTGTAGATGGGAACTAAACGGGCAATTAATATCTGCTGCTGCGTAATTGTAAACGTTTTTGGCCCTTGCTGATACCTCCAAAAGAATTATTATATGTATTTTTTTTTTTTTTTTTTTTTTTTTTATATAAAGCACACGTATAAACCACGGAGACATGGCCGCAGGGCCACACGGAGACAAGGCCGCAGGGCCGTACGGTCAGTTAGACCACATAGACGAGGCCGAAAGGGCGACACGGTCAGTTAGACCACATAGACGAGCCCGAAAGGGCGACGCGGTCAGTTAGACCACATAGACGAGGCCGCAGGGCCACACATAGACGAGGCCGCAGGGCCACACATAGACGAGGCCGCAGGGCCACACATAGACGAGGCCGCAGGGCCACACATAGACGAGGCCGCAGGGCCACACATAGACGAGGCCGCAGGGCCACACATAGACGAGGCCGCAGGGCCACACATGGACGAGGCCGCAGGGCCACACATGGACGAGGCCGCAGGGCCACACATAGACGAGGCCGCAGGGCCACACATAGACGAGGCCGCAGGGCCACACATAGACGAGGCCGCAGGGCCACACATAGACGAGGCCGCAGGGCCACACATGGACGAGGCCGCAGGGCCACACATAGACGAGGCCGCAGGGCCACACATGGACGAGGCCGCAGGGCCACACATGGACGAGGCCGCAGGGCCACACATAGACGAGGCCGCAGGGCCACATGGTCAGTTAGACCACATAGACGAGGCCGCAGGGCCACACATAGACGAGGCCGCAGGGCCACACGGTCAGTTAGACCACATAGACGAGGCCGCAGGGCCACACATAGACGAGGCCGCAGGGCCACACGGTCAGTTAGACCACATAGACGAGGCCGCAGGGCCACACATAGACGAGGCCGCAGGGCCACACGGAGACGAGGCCGCAGGGCCACACGGAGACGAGGCCGCAGGGCCACACGGAGACGAGGCCGCAGGGCCACACGGAGACTAGGCCGCAGGGCCACACGGAGACTAGGCCGCAGGGCCACACGGAGACTAGGCCGCAGGGCCACACGGAGACTAGGCCGCAGGGCCACACGGAGACTAGGCCGCAGGGCCACACGGAGACTAGGCCGCAGGGCCACACGGAGACTAGGCCGCAGGGCCACACGGAGACTAGGCCGCGGGGCCACACGGCCTGTTAGACCACAGAGACAAGGCCGCAGGGTCTTCTAGACCACGTACACTTTTTTTTTTTTTTTTTTTTATATATATATATATATATACCACCACCACCAGTTGCAGCATAGGGATTTACCTGAACCATAACTGGAGCTTGCTGGGCTTCGAGGATGATTTTGGTCATCTTAAATGACATTTAGGTCTTATATAATTCTCCAATGCAGAAGAGAACCATCTGCCCAGGAACTTGATGGCTGCAGTAAAAATGCCACATTCTGCAGCTGTGGGGGCTGCCCCGATCCTAAAGAAATGTCTGGTATAGAGGGAGGTGGAAAAACTGCATCTTATAGGACTGCAGGCAGACGAGAGGTGTGGGTCTGAACCCGCCTTAGAGAGAGGAGCGCCGTAGTGAAAAATTAATATAAGACTTAGCCAGACATTTAGATAATTAATCACGGAACTAAAGGTAGGATACATACCATATAAGATTAAAGGAGTACATTGAAGTGTAGCTTACCTGACGCTTAAGACACATGAGAATTCTTAGTATTACCTGTAGATTGGGCATACTATAGGATTAGAGTGCTGAAGATGATCATCTTGACCATCATAAAAACTTGTTTAGTAGTTGTTGTGGCTGAACATAATCCTGAAGAGTGTCCGTTATACAGATGAGCTGGTCAGCCGTACTGTAGGTCTTTCATAAGGTAAATTTAAATTGCCTTCTTGATATGGGGACCCGTTGGAGAGTAGGGAAAGTGCAGAATGATTAGGGATACTGTGCTGAGAGATATTTCCTTTAACGAAAACAAAGCCCCACAGCTAACGGCAGTAGGCCTCATGGTGGAAAAGGCAAAAATAGAGATGGCGCGCAATAGTCCACATTAGGCCATGGACAAGTTCATGAAAGCTCTAGATACTAATGAAAACAGGAACAATGAGCATTAGTAAAGACAAAGAGCATACCACCACCTGTGATTGCATGAAATTATGGCTTGAAGTTGAAGTGTTGAGCTATTTTGAGTCAGAACTTGCTTGTACTAGAATATATATAGTGCCATGCACACAGCACCTTGATAGAGGAAGCAGATTCTGCGCATTTGAGCTGCATTTGTAGCAACCCGATCCATGAGAATGTCCTATACGTATACGAGTTGGAGAACTGCAGTTCTTTGCATCTGCAGTTGGAGAAGTTGAAACCATTGGTGTGAGTTCTGCTTACAGCTTGATAAACTGCTAGCTATTGGACCCTGAAAAACATGAAAAAGATAATTATGCAATTATCCTCGTTGATACCCTAATCCTGGTTCGTACTGTGCGATTGATTTGATTTTTTTTTTTTTTTTTTTTTTTTTGAGATTCTTCGGAATGCAAAGTGCATTATTAAGCACCATCCGCTCACTTGCCGAATTTGTAAAAGATTTGAATATTGTTCCTGCACTGTGGTTTAGTTGCCATACAGGATGCAATCATTGTGAAGCAGTTAATTGAGCGTAGAATAAAATTAGAGCTGTATCACATAGTTGAATGCAAACCTGGCCAACCTTGGTGCTGTGAGTGAGCGAGAATCGCGTAGAGTTTAAATTGAAGCACTACATCCAAGCACAGAAGGGCAGAGTGATACGCAACACTATAAAGTTTCTAAAAAATAAAATAAAATAAATAAATAAATAAATAGTATTGATAATACTAAATACTCTACTACTACTAAAAAATACAGACATTTCCAGATATAGGTGAATAGAACGGAGCCAGAGTTAAATTACCAGAAGTAACAAAAGACAAAGCACGCAATTACAAATATGCGTGTTTGATTTGATTAACTAATTTATAATACATAATTAATAGATGCGCATGTTTAAGGCAATATGAAGCATCTTCAATGAGCACATTCGCAATACTTCTTCCTAGAAAGGAAGCCATGTAAATGATGAAGAGACGTTTTCAACACTGGGATCCACATAAATTTGATCGAAACATGTATGAATGAACTCTCCTGGATGACAGGCCCAAACTTTAAGCTCGATATTTTATCAGTTTAAATTATGTTGTATGGGGAACTCGCTGCTTGCAAAATAGCATTATTTAATGAGCCAATACACTGATGCTGGTGCTGTACTTTTAAGAACTACTCAGAGCACGTTAACATGTTAATTTACTTCAGCAATCTCATAATACTGAGCGGATCCGTGATTCAGCTTCGTTCAAGAGACGCCCCGATTAAAGGGTGCATGTTACTTTAAACCCCATGATTGCCTTGCATTCATGGGGAGAATGATAGAGGCAAATATGCTATACCGTCAGTTCTGTTCAAAACTATTGTCAGTGATAGCCCGTGCATGATATTTTCAAGGCATTATGTGGTTACGACACAAACAAGCCACAAACAATGACTGATCGCTTTGCACGAGCAGGTGCTGCGTCCCATACGCGTGCGACAGCTCTAAACACGCTTGCAAAGGAAATGAGAGAAAAATACTACACCCAATCGTCATCGAAAAAGCATAACCATATCCATGCGATGAATGCTTGATGTAGTTATGACGCCAGATGGTGATGAAGAACGCAGCCGTACGTTTGATAATATGCCAGTCCTCCATTAAAGTGATTGACTGAATCTGAACTCGAGATTTTTTCGCACAAGCGACTTTTGCCGCGACAGCCCAAGGAACAAAATGATAGGCTGACATGGACTTAAACGCCACAGTATTGTACATTGTTACTTTATAGTAGGGCCGTCGATCAACCGCTACGAGACGTTAGGATCTTCAACTAACTGTAGCGTCAGCTCTGCACCGTGAGCGTCAGCATCTGCGAACTCAAACATGAGTAAGTACCGATCTTTTATACCCAAGTATTAGAATGTGATTGGATAGATAGAAGTTGAAGTGACGTAACAATTAAGTCTTCCTGGCAGAACTTATGCTAAAGCTTTCATAGACTGGAACAGTCAAACTTTCAAGCCAATAACGATAATTCATCTCTCAGATACTGAAAGATATTTCTTTTAAAGAATCTTTTGGAGGTAAGGGCAAAAGGAGCTTTGATTAGAGCCAGATACACTTATAAACGGGTAACACTTGACAATACGGCTGCACTAATATACATTAAATAATGCTTAACTAATGCACAGATAATCATGAGTTAATGAATGACTCATGAAGAACTGACACATTTATTAATGATTACTGCATCAGACACTCATGAACATTCATCATCATTAATAGATGAAGTAATCATTAAATTGTTATTAGTTAAATGTGTCATAACGTATTAGAAAGGCTTATACATGCCTTCATTAACTATAGGTTAGGTTACTGTAATGCCTTGTTCTCTGGACTTCCAGCTCAATCGTTGAGCAAGCTTCAGTATATTCGAAATTAACTCCCAATAAATGTGAGAATTGATTTTAAAATAACACTTCATGGGACTGCACCTGAGTGTCTTTGTGACCTCTTCAGCCGGTGCCGTTTCTAGGCATAGGCAAACTAGGCCCCAACAAGAGTTTTTAGTTATTTCATATTTTATTATTAATATTTCGTACTTTTGCTATTTCGAGGCATTATGATTAGTTGCGATTATTGGAGTGAAGTCGCCATGGTGATAGTGGCGCTGCTGTGATGAGGTCGTGTAGAGGGCGTCGGGGAACGGCGTCATCCGTGCTTTAGTTTCATCATCATGAAGAGGTCAAAGCCATCAGGGGCTCGGTATCGTCAAAATTAAAAAGAGGAAATATAAAAAAGAAAAAGAAATATACACTGTAAAACAAAATTGTTTGTTTTTGTTGGTTTAAAGGGTCATGAAACCCCAAAACACTTTTTTTAGATGTAAACAGATATGTATAGGCTACACATCATTGAAAACACTAAGGGTACTCATTAATGGTATTCATATGTGAAAATAGTTATTTTTGCATTTTTCAGAGCGATTTCTGTCTTCCGGTTTAAAAAGCTTAGTCGGAGCAACGTCACAAATGCTGACGTCGGCACGGCCTTTTCGGCCCAAGTATGGGCTGCTGGGCACATGCTGACGTCGACCGCTCCGAGCGATTCTCGATATATATTCATGACATAAAGCTCATTCAGTCCAATCCCTGCGCTGTAGTATGCATACAAGATAATTCAGTTAATATGCATGAGACAGTCCCTTCTGTCAGGCTCGTCTTCCATCATTATTGTAGAGATATGGTGGGGAAGTTTTGGAAGCAGCGTGCGGAAAAGTCACAGAGGAAAGCTAGGCGTTGTGCTGATACGAAGTAACGTAAAGGGCGCCGAGCGAGCTGTAACCGGCGCCGTCTGTGGAAGCCTTTGCTACAACGGCTCGGTAAAGTAAAATTCACCTGAGGAATCGCACGCCGAACCTGCAAGCGTTGACTATCTATGTCAGGAGTGCAAAATAACCGATCTGTAATCTGTAGGCTAATGAACAAAAGCCACGTCCTCTCCGTTTTATTTGTGGTCACAGCCATGCACTAAACCGCATGTGTTCGGGCTCTTAGTGAAACAGTGTGCTGCATATTTGGACAAATATAGATTTAGCTGCCGAGTGATAGACAGCGCGGATCGTCACGGCAACCCAGCGCGCGTCACTCTGCTTCAGATGCGCGGTCGAGACTAGCCTCAAACCCCTTCGCTTTTCCCCCGATCTAGAATTACACATCTCTGTCAAATCGCATGTTGGGTGGTTCACGTTCTCTTATCACGTCGGCGCGTTGTTCATCTTGCCAAACAGCGTGCATATTTGGACAAATATAGTTTTATCACGTTTGCAAAATATTTCGTCATGCAGAATAACATTTATTTTCATTTCTCACTGAATAATGCTGGTTTGAAGAGCTGAATGATTTGCGATCTCTGCTGCACGCCACTCATAGCTCTCTCATTCGCTGTACTCATCCCTCATTTAATCTCACTGTGGTAAACAATGCCAACGGGAACCAAGAACATGTCTCAGGACCGCTGTAACTGCTGCTGTTGGTATCTCTAGTCTTAATGCACATAATGACACCCCCCTATTTATGCAAACATTCCCTCTTTCCACACAATACCCATCCCACCTTTTCACAGTCGACCACTCCCCTTTTAACAAGCTTTTTCAAATCGAAGGTGTGAAAAAACACCGCTGCAGCAGGGGGGTTTCATGACCCTTTAACTTAAAAAAGTAAGTAACCTGGTTGCCTTAAAATATTGAGTTTATTAAAATTAAAAATTTAAGTTGATACAATGAAGGAAATTTGTTTAATAAATTGAAACTCAAAATATTATTGTATCTGAACCACATAAAAAAATTGATAAATCCTGAAAATAGCACAATTTGGCATGTTTCACTGCATCTTCGCAAATAAAACACACAATTACCCAATATGCTTACAACATCTTTTAATAATATTAAAGTTGTCGAATCTCAAAAAAGATTCATTGTATTAACTCAAAATTTTAAGGCAACCAGGTAACTTTTTTTCGAAATATTTTTTTTATTTTTTATTTCCATTTTAGTCATCTGAAATCTTTTAGTCTTAGTCTAGTTTTAGTCGACTTAATATCATAAGAGTTTTAGTCTTAGTCTCATGGGTCGGTTTGTATAACGTTTTAGGTTCACGGTTTCAGTACAGTTCGGTATTTGCTATGTTCACAGAATAAAGGACTATTAAAAATAAAGAAAATAAGAACAAATAACTTATATACAAGCAGTAGCACAAATAAATTCTATTGAGCAAAGATACTGATAAAATGAACAATGCATTTCCTGTTTTTTGTTAGTTTTAGGTAGAGAAATAGAATAAATAATCAAATGTAAAATAATTACATATTTAACTGTTTAAATGAAAGATTAATCCTTATTAAACTTACACAAGCTATTCAATCAAGAGCAGTGAGTCCTCATATTTTCTTTGACATTAAAGGTTGCTGCCCCTTTAAGACAGGGGTATGCGTCGTCTTTCTCGACTGTATAAAGTTCACTTAAGGCATATTCAGACTATGTCTGCTTGGATACTTAACAAGATGGACATGTTGACATACTTTTTGTATGAGTTTGTCCGTTCAAGCGCAAGACTTGAAAGATAACTGAATAATTGCACACTGTGGGACGCGTGCACGCTCTCGGATGACAGATCTTCACAAAGCACGTGCGCGCTCTCATTCGCGTCTTCTGGCGAATATACCCGGGTGAGGACGGCGAAATGACTGGACAAACGGCAGAACTCATGCATTGAACACAGTTTACAAAGAGAAACCGTTTTGCCAGTTTTTCTTTTATTATCGCTGTTGTAGTGTAGCCTATCACTGAGGAGCCAGCACGTGTGTATCCATCGACAGAAACATATGTATCCTCTGACATTTCTGTTCTGTCTTTTCTGTGTAACTGCTGCTGCGTTTGTTTAGCTGTTGCGCTTGCATTTGCCGCGGATTTTTTTAAATGGCTCTGCTGCTTCTGCATAGATCAACCTACCCTCAAAGATTCGCTCTACCCAACACGGCCCACAAAAAGAGTACTTGTGATTGGATCTCTTCTCCATTCGTCCCTCCCATATATTTTCGTCTCATTTTTTATTCGTTGACTAAAGTGTCAGTTATATTTCGTCACGTTCTTCGTCATCATATCTGACATTTTATTTAGTTTTTATTTAGTTTTCGTCCGTGAAAAAGGTTAGTTGACGAATATTTTTCCTCATAGTCTTCGTCAACGAAATGAACACTGTTGGGAAGAGATATGATTTGGATATAGCTTTTCTTTCTCTTGATAGGGTAAAACATGTTTGTCTTTCTAAGGGTTTAGAGGCTTCTGGTTTTGGGTCAGATGGTGTGTCTCATGTTAAGCGGTTGTATAATAATGTTACATTACGCTTAGAATGATTGGTTCCTTATCCAGACCCGTTCCTGTGACTCGAGGCATTAGACAGGGCTGTCCACTTTCAGGATTACTTATCAAATGAATCATTTCTGGTTATCCAGATTTAACCCCAGTAAAACGTACAGCTTTCCCCGATGATGTTACTGTCGCTGTAATGTTGATGATACACTTAACAACTTTCTTAAAGTGCTTTCAGAAAGCGTGATCTGCACCTATAAACTGGTAGAAGTGTACATCATTTCTGATGGGAAAAGGGACCTCCTCAATGACCTCAACAATGTCAGTGGATTTGAGATGGTTTTAAAATCCTTGGGATTTACTTTGGGATTGATAAGTATATGGAGAAAAATTGGGAAGGACTTTCTGGCCAGGTGATGGAACGTGGAGATGGATTCCACAGCTCTCGTACAGAGGAAGGGTTTTAATCATTAACAATCTGGCAGCTTCAATCATGTGGCATAAACCCTCCGGAAGACTTCTTCTTAAAAATACAGCCGGCATTGTTGTAAGGATGTGTTTTATGTAGGTCGCACTAAAAGACGTCTGCGTGATCGACTGGCGGAGCATAAGTATGCTATTCGTACCAGTAATCCTGATTATCAGATGGCCCAACACTTTTTATAAATGCACAATTAGAATGATCCCCGGCTAAATATAGAGGTTTTGGAGCATGTGAGAGCTTTGGATAGAGGAAGTGATTGGATCCGCAAACTGAACCAGCGTGAGTCATTTTGGATCCATCAGCGGGATGCGCTTCGTGATCCAGGTCTGCACGAGGACATCGAGTTCAAGTGTTTTTATGATGTATTTTTATGTCTTTATGATGCTCTTGCTTTGTATTTCTTACTTTTGCTTTTGGGTTTTGTTTCTTTCTAATTTGTGATACTTGCTTTGCTTTCCTCTCCAGGTAGCCTACGGTAAAGGGGAGGTTTCTTCTTTATTCCCCCATTACATTCTTATCCCCAATCCCGTAGATTGCCTCATTGGGTTAACTGATTGCTTTAGGCCTTATTAGGCTAGTTGAATGTTGTTGGGTTATGGGTGGGGTTTAACATAAGTTGTTATCATTCTCACTCATCGTGTTGCTTTGTCCTGATGAAGACCATTGTGGGTCGAAACATGTTGGCTCTTGTATTTTAAAATGGCTTAAGCCATACCTAATACAGGCTTTTTAATTATTTCCTTATCCTTCGTTTACATCTGACTGAGTGCTTTGGACCTGCCCTTTTTGTCATTGGACTTTTCCCTTTTTCAAAAGCACCTATTACAGACTATAACTCCACCTGAGCGCCGGGATGAACCTGTTGCAGTACAGCGGGCATTTGTTGAGTTTTTCATGATTTGCACAATAGTCAACTGAAAAGTGCACAGACTCTTGCTGACCAAGTTGGTTTTAGATCAGTATTGATCAGTAGATCAGATTTGCCTTAAATTCTCTTTTTCTTAGCGTTTATTCGTAGTGATGCAGGGACTCAGATGTTTTCTGTATTAAAAGTTAAACCCAAACATTTGGAAATGATGTTAAGTGGTCAGGTTCTCTTGTTGAAGGGGTATGAAAGTGTTGGATTTTGCATAATTTATGTGTAAAACATTCTCATTGTAAACAATTAAGGGAAAGGGTTGATAGTAAATTTAAAACCTTTAAGCAATGGAATCAGCTCCCAGTCT
>NC_090189.1:42956226-42976226 GCF_024679245.1 Pseudorasbora parva | reverse complement strand
GATTGTTTAGAGCCACGTGTTCGTATCCTGAATATTCAGCATTTCTTTAACGACAGGAACTTGGGTTTGGCCAATTTTGTACCATCATCGTTTATTTTCACGCCTTTGGGTATTATTTAATCTTTAAATAGAAAAGAGTTTCAATCTATAAAATATGAAAATGTCTCTAAAACATTCATTTAGATATATATTTTTTAATAGCGTACACTAAATAAAAAGTGCTATACCATAGGCCGTTATTTATGTTGTGAAGATGGTCAGAGAAGAGATGGAGATCATCTTCATGAGTGTAATGATTATCGTGTGCCATTTCAAATCAGTTGTGTGTCAGTGTGGGATTCGCTTTAAAACTCACAAACACATACTAATACTGTTCAGACGTCAGAACTTTTATCCAGAATTAAATGGAAAAGTGACAGTAAAGACATTTAGGATGTTACAAAAGATCTTTTGAACTTTCTGTTCATCAAAGAGTCCTGTGAAATAACATGCATCATAGTTTTCAACACTGATAATAATCCTAAATGTGTCTTAAGCATCAAATCAGTTTATTATACGTTAACATCAATAAGTTAAATATTTCTGGAACAAAAGGCTTTATCTTTATATATGTTTAGCTTCACATGCGTGGGATGTTTACCTGTCCTCGAGGGACGAGCATTATATCTCATTTGGTCTTTATTTCGTTTTACTGTGCAGTCAAGCTTATCTTAGTACAGTGTTTCTCGGTCTTTTCCAAACCGTGTTTATTAATCTGCCGTGGGTATAACTCACTTCCCCAAGGTTTCCTTTTCTTTACGCAACATTCACATATAAATCAAAGAGTTATTTTAGGACAATAACACATTTCTAAACATGACTCATGAACAGATTAGCTTGAGTTCAGAAGTCCTATCAGAGTCTCTGTGAAACAAGTGTGACAACACTTCAGTGAGTCAGTCCACCACAGGGTTTCTCCCTAAAACTTATCACACACAGAAATGGCCTCTTCTGTCTTTCTGGTATTTTCCAAAATTTATGTGCCCGCAGCAGAGCAGCGGAGACAGATCGAGTGCCTGAGGATGTGGTGAAAAAATGTTGAGGACCCTTCCCTTCCTCTGCCACAGAGCTCACATGTCAAGTCAAGTCACCTTTATTTATATCGCGCTTTTACAATGCCGATTGTTTCAAAGCACCTTCACAGTGTTAACAAGAAATGAGAACAGTGATGTTATTCAGCTCATTTAAATGATCATATACAAACCCGATTCCAAAAAAGTTGGGACACTGTACAAATTGTGAATAAAGACAGAATGCAATGATGTGGATTTTATTCAGAATACAACATAGATGACATATCAAATGTTTAAACTGAGAAAATTTATCATTTTAAGGGAAAAGGCATCAACACATCTAAAAAAAAGTTGTGCCAAGGGCATGTTTCCCCCTGTGTGTCATCGCCTCTTCTTTTTATATCAGTCTGCAAACGTCTGGCCACTGAGGAGACGAGTCGCTCAAGTTTAGGAATAGGAATGTTGTCCATTCTTGTCTAATACAGGCTTCTAGCTGCTCAACTGTCTTAGGTCTTCTTTGTCGCATCTTCCTCTTTATGATGCACCAAATGTTTTCTAATGGTGAAAGATCTGGACTGCTGTTGGCCATTTCAGTGCGGGATCCTTCTTCTACACAGCCATGATGTTGTAATTGATGCAGTATGTGGTCTGGCATTGTCCTGTTGGAAAATGCAAGGTCTTCCCTGAAAGAGACGACGTCTGGATGGAGCATATGTTGTTCTAGAACTTGGATACACCTTTCAGCATTGATGGTGCCTTTCCAGATGTGTAAGCTGCCCATGGCACACGCACTCATGAACCCCAGACCATCAGAGATCAGCTTCTGAACCGAGCGCTGAGAACAACTTGGGTTGTCCTTGTCCTCTTCAGTCCGGATGACATGGTGTCCCAGTTTTCCAAAAAGAACTTCAAATTTTGATTCGTCTGACCACAGAACAGTTTTCCACTTTGCCACAGTCCATTTTAAATGAGCCTTGGCCTAGAGGAAACGCCTGCACTTCTGGATCATGTTTAGATATGGCTTCTTCTTTCACCTGTAGAGTTTTAGCCGGCGACGGCGAATGGCACGGTGGATTGTGTTCTCCAATGTTTTCTGGAAGTATTCCTGAGCCCATGTTGTGATCTCCATTACAGTATCATTCCTGTATGTGATGCAGTGCCGTCTAAGGGCTGAAGATCACGGGCATCCAGTTTGGTTCTGACCCTTGACCCTTACGCACAGAGATTGCTCCAGATTCTCTGATTTTTTTGGATGATATTATGCATTGAAACTCCTTTCTGATATTGCTCCACTATTGTTCGCCGCAGCATTGGGGGAATTGGTGATCCTCTGCCCATCTTGACTTCTGAGAGACACTGCCACTCTGAGAGGCTCTTTTTATACCCAATCATGTTCCTAATTGACCTAATAAGTTGCAGCTTGGTCCTCCAGCGGTTCCTTATATGTACATTTAACTTTTCCGGCCTCTTATTGCTATCTGTCCCAACTTTTTTGGAATGTGTTGCTCTCATGAAATCCAAAATGAGCCAATATTTGGCATGACATTTCAAAATGTCTCACTTTCAACATTTGATATGTTATCTATATTCTATTGTTTATAAAACCTAAGTTTATGAGATTTGTAAATTATTGAATTCCTTTTTTATTCACAGTTTGTACAGTGTCCCAACTTTTTAGGAATCAGGTTTGTAGTGACAAGGCAGGCAGCTCAGTAATAGTTGTAATTTAAGCGTCTCACACTGACGCCTGTTCTCACATCAGCGGTGGCGGAAACCAGAACACACCACATGCTCCGCGAGAGGAGTTCATCAGCACAGGTGAAAACAGAGCTGATCTTACACAAAGACAATAACAACTACTCATAGAAACACACGTGAAGAGCATCATCAGTTAAAAACAAACTCTAAATAAAAGCTCACTTAGACTACGCCCTAAAAGTATGCACTGTTTTTGTGTGTGTCAGAAGAGTTGGCAGCTCTGAGAGGAACTTCATCTTTAACGGACGCTTGGTTACACACATCCTGTCACCGTTTAAACTGCCCTCATCACGGTTCAAATCCTCCACATTCACTTTAATGTCATTTCCTACCGTACATGTAGATGCATTGAACGGCCCGCCGTGGGGGTCTCATGCAGAGACTCTCCTCCTGTGTTTGCAGTTTAAACATGAGGTTTTTAAAAGGTGATGGCCAAACGTATCCTTACACAAGTTGTCAATGCTGCTGCAGGTGAAATATAATGTGGATAATATTCAAGAAATATATTTTCTTTAGGTTAGATGCTGATTGATAACTCAAACCCCTTTATCTAAAGCTCTCTGCTTAACCGTGGGACTCACACATCCGCCATGTTTGTAGTTTTGTAACTTTATAATTTGTGTTTGTACTTCTGTCTGCGTTAACACCGCCGGCAAAATTCGACACAGACTGCCCTCAATGATGATGTTTGTGGAAGCTCTAGATCAAATGCTTGGTCTTTTTGAACTTTATTTAAAGGGGCAAAGCGAACAGCCATGTTGCCCAGTATACCACAGGTCCCCCTCATGTGGAGATGGTGGTGTAGTGGGTTAAACCACTGAACGGATGCGCAGAGGTTGCAGGTTCGATCCCAGCGTTCTCCACCACTGTGCCCTTGAGTTGTTGCTCCCGGGGGATTGTCCCAGTAATACGAGCTCTATAAACCGCTCCGGATAAAAGCATCTGCCCAGTGTAAATGTAGGGTATATGTTAACCTCATGAAATCATTTACATGTGAAAGAACATTAAGATTATAGTTAATGTTTGCCAAAAAATAAATATATAAACCAATTAAAAATCTTACAACTGCATGAGGTAGTAAATAGAATAATACTTTTTTGTTAAATGAATATGCTTTCATTAAAATATGTTAATATATATTAAAAAATATATATTTTTAAAAGTAAAGATTTTAAAAGCACTGAATAAAATAACATTTAATTAATATAGATTTACAGTAGTAACAATACATTATAATTTATTATATATGATGGTAACACTTTATTTTAAGGTTCAGTTATTAACTATTAACGGGTGTGTTATGATCATGCATATTACTATGATATTGTCTGTTTATGAGCACTTCTAAAGCTCATATTAATGCCTTATTCTGCATGAGCTTATTCTACATCCCTTAATCCGACCCAATACCTAAACTTAAACGCTACAAAAACTACCTTACTAACTATTAATAAGCAGTAAATGAGGAGATTATTGAGGCAGAAGGCGGAGTTAATCGTGAATATGTGCTCCCCATACTGAAGTGTTGCCAATATGATTAATACTCTATTTTGAAATATGATGGTTTCATTATAAATATGGTGATTATTATTATAATATATGATTCTAACCATTGTCAACAGATGTTAATGTCAGCTAAATATTTATCATCATGTTAATTTTTGTGCCTTTGAGCCCAAATACCACACTTTTACATATTCCTCTGTTGCTTTAATTGGTTTGAACAACTGAACAACCGATTTTCAAACTGAAAATCATTAAGAAGACCTTTGTCCTAAAATACACAATATTGGCACTGATGTTGGACGAGAAGGCCTGGCTCTCAGTCTCCGCTCTAATTCATCCCAAAGCTGTTCTATCGGGTTGAGCTCAGGACTCTGTGCAGGCCAGTCCAGTTCCTCCACACCAAACTCCTCATCCATGTCTTTATGGAGCGACGCTCTGTGCACTGGAGCGCAGTCATGCTGGGACAGGAAGGGGCCGTCCACAAACTGATCCCACAAAGTCGGGAGCATGAAATTGTCCGAAATGTCTTGGTGAAGCATTAAGAGCTCCTTTCACTGGAACTAAGGGGCCAAGCCCTGAAAAACAACCCCACCCCATAATCCCCCCTCCACCAAACTTTACACTTGGCACACTGCAGTCAGGCGAGTCCCGTTCTCCTGGCGACGGCCAAACCCAGACTCGTCCATGGGATTGTCAGACTGAAGCGTGATTGGTCGCTCAGAGAACACGTCTCACTGCTCTAGAGTCCAGTGGCGGCTGCTTTACTCCACTGCATCCCACGCTTTGCATTGCTCTTGGTGATATAAGGCTTGGATGAGCTGCTCGCCCATGGAAACCCATTCCATGAAGCTCTCTCCGCTGTTCTTGAGCTCATCTGAAGGCCACAGAAGTCTGGAGGTCTGGAGCTGTTGACTCTGCAGAAAGTTGGAGACTTCTGCGCACTGTGGCCCTCAGCATGCGCTGACCCCGCTCTGGGATTTAACATTTCTGAGTTGCTGTTGTTCCCAATGGCTTCCTCTTTTTTCTAATCCCACTAACAGTTGAGCGTGGAATATTTAGTAGAGAGGAAATGTCAGGAATGGTGGCATTCAAATATTCCCTCTGTTCCTCCTGCTTGCGGATCGATTCATCACGCCGCTTTAAAGCCTTGGGATAAACAGAGAGACTAACATTAGCATAGATGCTGTTCTTCTTATGATGTGACGAGTACATCAGGTGTTATGGGAAGTGTTCCCGGTTCCGCCTGACCTAGATAATGCAGCCTAACAATCAGTCAATTGATCTGAATAATAGAAATATATAATGTTCAGTGTGTATGCCATAGTAAAGCATCTTTAGCATTGTGTCTGCTTCCCGAACACACACACACACACACACACACACACACACACACACACACACACACACACACACACACACACACACACCCACACCCACACACACACGCACACACACACACATGTATATATATATATATATATTTATATATATTTATATATAGCGTATGGCATGTACATCTGGCTGTTGGACCGGCTGGACGAGTCTATAGTTTAATCATTTTCTGCCCTGACCTGAAAATCCTAAAGCTTCTGTATGGCGTGACAAAATGTTGAAGTGACACACAGACAGCAGCCGAAGCCGAGATATAACAACAGGAGCCAGCCTGGCACAGAATCTGCTCAGAGCCTTCACTGCAAAAAACATTTTCCTCACCCCATTGGCAGATTATTTATCTTATTTTAATCAAAAACTCTCTTCATTTTGGGTTATTTTCCCCCAAAACAAGACAATTACTTTAGCTTGTCTAGTAAATACTTCTTGTTTGAAGAGTTTTTAGATGTTTGGATGTTTGGTAAGAAGAGCATTTTTTGCGGTGTGTCTTTGGGTGAGCCGTGTGTTATCAGCTGAGCTTTATAAGACGATCTCTGCAGATGAACAAGCTCAAACTGAAATGAGGTCTCTGTCTATATTTCACTCACTAAAGCTCATTTCCGACGCGAGGAGAGCTAAATACAGTCAACTGAGACATATTATACCATATTAAACATGATTCCCACACTTTGAGCTGAACATGCTTTGCTGAAGTGTGTGTTCTTTAATTGCTAATGTGACTTTTGACCTCACACACTGAACCAAACGAGCATTGCTTGCTCATTGGTCAAGCTAAACTGGTATTATCTAATCATGTCCTTAAATCTAACAGCTGATTGGTTGATCCATTGCATCCCTTTCTCTCAGTTATTCGACATTATCTCTGAGTTCTGCTCATATTTAATTATAGGGAATAATCTGTGAGAAAATGTTGAGGGTGTGTGAACACAGTTTGGTTTTACTGGTTTTGATGTTCACTTCAAAGGGAGATTCATAACCGTTTTAGTTCACCGGAAAATGAATCATTTACTCGCCTTCATTCAGTTCAAATCTGACTGTCTGTCTGTCAGAGAGAGAGAGAGAGAGAGAGAGAGAGAGAGAGAGAGAGAGAGAGAGAGAGAGAGAGAGAGAGAGAGAGAGAGAGAGAGAGAGAGAGAGAGAGAGAGAGAGAGAGAGAGAGAGAGAGAGAGAGAGAGAGAGAGAGAGAGAGAGATGGTTTCTGTGTGAAGTTGTCAGAACATGAATATGTTTATTTCTGAGTTGAACACCATCAGTCGGATCCACATGACGCAGAGGAAGAGCCGACCCAGTGTTAAAACAAACGTGCAAAGACTATATCAAGCGCCTTTACACAAAATGTCTGACGATATTAAGGTGTGAGGAGAACATGAGATGAGTTTTCCGGCTCTTCCTCCTGCGTCATGTGACCTTTCTGACGTGATGATGTCACGCCTGAAGAAGAACAGCACTGGAGTCGAGCATTTGAGGATAAAGTGTGTAAATGTGTGATGGTTTGTGTGGATCAGACTCTATTCCTCTGGATCATCAGAGTCTCTGAAGCTCTTCCTCATTGGTTTGGACCTTCAGCCGCTGGTTCCCATTGAAGGCCATTATGAGGAGAAAAATCCTGGAATGATTTCCTCAAAAAACGTCATTTCTTTTCCACTGAAGAAAGAAACACATGAACATCTGGGATAAGATGAGGTGAGGAAACTATCAGGGTGAAGAGCCCGTACGGCCCATACAAGGACACGCCGACACGCCGACGTCAAACCGACCCATACTCGGAAAAAACTTGTGAGAAACCGGAAGGAGTATTTTTAACACAGAAATACTCCATCAAACGTCCAACATTAGTTTTTGAAACTTTGTCTATGTTTAGGATGGGAATCCAAGTCTTTAACAGCGTAAAAAGCTCAGTATGCATGAAACAGCATTTCACCCCCCCTTTAAGAGCTGTATAGCAGCAACTCTTGGTGCTATAGTGGATCTTCAACAGTTCTTCAGCAGATCTTCAGAAGATCTTCAGCAGATCTTCAGCAGTTCTTCAGCAGATCTTCAGCAGTTCTTCAGCAGTTCTTCAACAGTTCTTCAGCAGATCTTCAGCAGTTCTTCAACAGTTCTTCAGCAGTTCTTCAGCAGTTCTTCAGCAGATCTTCAGCAGTTCTTCAGCAGATCTTCAGCAGTTCTTCAGCAGTTCTTCAACAGTTCTTCAGCAGATCTTCAGCAGTTCTTCAGCAGATCTTCAGCAGATCTTCAGCAGATCTTCAGCAGTTCTTCAGCAGTTCTTCAACAGTTCTTCAGCAGTTCTTCAGCAGTTCTTCAACAGTTCTTCAGCAGTTCTTCAGCAGTTTTTCAGCAGATCTTCAGCAGTTCTTCAGCAGATCTTCAGCAGATCTTCAGCAGTTCTTCAGCAGTTCTTCAACAGTTCTTCAGCAGTTCTTCAGCAGTTCTTCAACAGTTCTTCAGCAGTTCTTCAACAGTTCTTCAGCAGTTCTTCAGCAGTTCTTCAGCAGATCTTCAGCAGTTCTTCAGCAGATCTTCAGCAGATCTTCAGCAGTTCTTCAGCAGTTCTTCAACAGTTCTTCAGCAGTTCTTCAGCAGTTCTTCAGCAGATCTTCAGCAGTTCTTCAGCAGTTCTTCAACAGTTCTTCAGCAGTTCTTTGGGGTGGTAAAGAGTGGTCTAAAAAATGCTGGACTAAAAACAACCCGAAAATGGACTAACCCAGCAATTTTTAGGTTGGGTTAAATGTTGCTTAAGATGAAGCAACCCAACCGTTGGGTTAAAACAACCCATTAGCTGGATTAGTCCATTTTCAAACCAACTCGGGTTGTTTTTAACATTGTTTCGAGTGTAGCACCGCTGCCCTACAAAGAACCCTTCAAGCCTCTTTAAAGGTTCTTTACATGCCAAAGAACTGCTGTTGATGCCGTTCAGCACCATTATTGAGGAAGACACAAATGCGATATGGCTCCTCTGATGGGTTCTACATAGCACCATTTGACGAAGTGGCTGTAGAGCAGCTTTAAAGATATGGGGCTATTTGGCACCGAAAGCGGTTCCCCTATGATTACAAGACAAGATTACTTTTAGTGCTAAATAGCACCAGTTTTTTTTAGAGTGTATTGTGCAAACATACAGAAATCAGAGCGGCTGCAGTGTGGGATGTTGGTGTAAATGTTTAGTGTATGATGATCAACACACACACACACACACACACACACACACACACACACACACACACACACGCACGCACATGTCGTGTTTCCATGTTTTATGGGGACTTTCCATAGGTGTAATGGATTTTATACTGTACAAACCGTACATCCTATCCCCTTACACTGCCCCTGCCCCTAAACCTACCCATCACACACACACACACACACAAACAGCCCCTAAACCTACCCATCACACACACACACACACACAGCCCCTAAACCTACCCATCACAGGAAACATTCTGCATTTTTACTTTCTCAAAAAAACTCCTTCTGTGTGATTTATAAGATGTTTTCCTCATGGGGACCTAAAAATGTCCCCACAAGGACAAGGATTTCGGATATTGCCATCTTTGTGGGGACATTTTGTCCCCATAACGTAGGGATTTCCAGGACACACACACACACACACACACACACACACACACTTGCAGCAGATCCTATCCCTTAAAGGGTTAGTTCACCCAAAAAAAAAAATGTTATATCATTAATGACTCATTACGTATTGATTCATGATTCGTTGATTCATGATTCGTTGATTCATGATTCGGATCGCCAGTGTCTCGTGATTTCAGCAGTTTGAAACGCGATCCGAATCATTAATCGATTCGCTGACTCATAACCGTTTGAATCTTTATTTGAGGATTGAACACAAACGCGGAAGAGAAGCCAATGCTGAATAAAGTCGTAGTTTTTGTTATTTTTGGACCCAAATGTATTTTGGACGCTTCAAGAGACTCTAATTAACCCACTGATGTCTCATATGGACTACTGTGATGATGTTTTTATTCCCTTTCTGGACATGGACAGTATAGTGTGCATACACTTGCATACGCTCTCGGACTAAATATAAAATATCTTAAACTGTGTGTGAAGATGAGCGGAGGTCTTACGGGTGTGGAGCGACATTAGGGGGAGGAGTTAATGACAGACATTTCATTTGTGGGTGAACGAACCCTTTAAAGACGGTTTAATGTTGTTAAGTTAGAGTGAGTTGAGCTGATAAAATCCCTTTGAATCCCAGTCTGAAGCTCAGGAGAAAAACAAGTGAAGAAGCATCTGACTGGTTTACCTCAAGTCATGTGTGTGCAGACCACAGTCTCTAAGCGGTCTGTGTGTGTGTGTGTGTGTGTGTGTGTGTGTGTGTGTGTGTGTGTGTGTGTGTGTGTGTGTGTGTGTGTGTGTGTGTGTGTGTGTGTGTGTGTGTGTGTGTGTGTGTGTGTGTGTTGCTCGAATAACACTTCCTCTTTTCCTTTGTGTTTCAGATTTTACACAAGAAGACTGAAGAGCCATCTTCTTCATCATCCTCATCTTCACTTCATCACACCACCGGCCGGAAACGCCGTCAGTTCATCCGTTAGGAAGCTTAGTTTACACAGATGCCACACATCACATTTATACAGTCACACACATAGACATTCATTAAAAGTAAAAATGTAATGTAATATTTCACAATTAGCTCTAAACCTACCCATCACACACACACACACACACACACACACACACACACACACACACGTACCCAATGATTTCAGTCTCTTGAATGGATGTTGTTCAGATCTAGTTTCTTTGATGGTTTTTGTTTTTGTAGATCTAGAATATATATATCAATATGTTATGACTGTAAACAGGTTTTATCCCGTCTTCTTATGTTTAATGTTTGTATGTTGACTGAGTTTTGCTGGTGTGTGTGTTTGACAGTGAGATATGAATTCCTGTGAAGTGAAAGATGTGTTCATTGAAAGCAGTCAGTGCCAGAGCAATGCTGAGCGATCCTCCAAGTGTGTGTTCTTTTAAAGGCACGACATGTAAAGTGATAATAAAGTTCATGTGCTTTGGTATAATACACACACTGTACATGGGTCGTGGAATCTTCCACAAATAAAAACTAAAGGTGATAAATAAAAAGAGTGTGTATATTCCTTTGAGAGAACTGTGGCTCAGTGTTGTATATTGAGAACATTTCCCTAATGTTTAAAGGAAAACGCGGAACGGATTCATCTGATAACATTACGGGAGAACGGCTCCATATTTATTTAAGAGCGTTATTATGCGCTTTTATTCCAGTTTGTTTCTACCTTTGCTGTACTATTAACAAACGACTCAAAAATATTGTGTAATATTGTTACTATTTTTTTTAACATAATTTTTTTTACATTGCATCAAAAATATGATTCAAATTCTTTAAAGCACGACAAAATAAATGAAAACATAATGATTTAAATGTACTATAAATCAAGTAAAACAACTTTTAATTGAACAAAAAAGTGTATTCAGTGTCCCAAATGACACTACTGACATCCCTATTGGGCGCTGGAGTCTGAAGCCCCGCCCTCTCCCAAGAGAACACTCATCCCTATTGGATGCTGGAATCTAAAGCCCCGCCCCCTCCCAAGAGAACACACATCCCTATTGGATGCTGGAGTCTGAAGCCCCGCCCCCTCCCAAGAGAACACACATCCCTTTTTGGCGCTGGAGTCTGAAGCCCCGCCCCCTCCCAAGAGAACACTTATCCCTGTTGGGCGCTGGAGTCTGAAGCCCCGCCCCCTCCCAAGAGAACACACATCCCTATTGGGCGCTGGAGTCTGAAGCCCCGCCCCCTCTCAAGAGAACACACATCCCTGTTGGGCGCTGGAGTCTGAAGCCCCGCCCCCTCTCAAGAGAACACACATCCCTGTTGGGCGCTGGAGTCTGAAGCCCCGCCCCCTCTCAAGAGAACACACATCCCTGTTGGGCGCTGGAGTCTAAAGCCCCGCCCCCTCCCAAGAGAACTCTAACATCCCTATTGGGCGCTGGAGTCTGAAGCCCCGTCCCCTTCGAAGAGAACTCTAACATCCCTATTGGGCGCTGGAGTCTGAAGCCCCGCCCCCTCCCAAGAGAACACACATCCCTATTGGACGCTGGAGTCTGAAGCCCCGCCCCCTCCCATTCTCTGTTCACTGCATCCTCTGGGTAATTAAAGTGACTCTCTTGTGCACTTAAATCAATAATGTCATTTTATCTGCGGGTAAAGTTTTTTCTTTTAATATACTTTTAAAACACAAAGTGCACATTCATCATAATTAAGTGGTCTGAAATATGAAGCCGTGCCAGAATATCAGCCCATTGGTTCCAGTGTGTCACGTGACCTAACCTTCCTCAGAAGAGCACAGCTCCAGGCTTATCTAAAAACACTGAGGACCAAGGCAGACTTTGGGGAAATAAATCTGGATATAGCCCACGATACATTATAAGGGTCAGATTATCCGGTTTTCTTTCATGCCAGAAGTCATCAGGATATGAAGATCATGCTCATGAAGATATTATCCCACAGTAAATATATCATAAATGTGTTATTAGTAGTAATCTGCATGGCTGAGGACTTCATTTAGACAACTTTAAAGCAGACTTTCTCAATATCTCGATGTTTTCGCCCCCTCAGATTCCAGATTTTCACTATTGTCCATCAAACCACACATGATGATTATTGATTCAGCTTCAGATCATCTATAAACCAGGCACGGCAGGATTCCAGTTTTGGATGGGCCAGACCAATTGTGGGTGGGCCTTAAATTAAAAACGTTATCAAGTCACTGTTTAACCTAATAAAAATGACTGACTGATATACTGTTATAGCTTATATGTAAGCTTTACACACCGGCAGCTTTAAATACCGGCAGTTCAATGGGGGACGCGCAGCTCTTAAAGGGGCCGCGCTATATTCCTCCTCCAGGTATGGTGTGGTTCTGGTGCGCTCCCAGGTCCGCATGACAGCTTTCACATTACCAATTTGTTTATATTCCCAAAATGAGAGAAATCCCCGCTTATTCTGATTTTTTAAGTTTAGGCTTAAAAGAAAAGAACTAGTTCTTTGAAAAACAGCTGTGGCCTTTGACACTTGCTCGTCTTCATGCTGTATTACTGAACAAGTATGATTTTACTAATAATAAATGTACGTTTGCAAAATAATTCAATGAGGCCTTTATTCAAGTATTCAGGGGGGGGGGGGGTAGCAAAAACTCTCTTAATTTTGTGTATTTATTTCCAAAAACAAGACAATTTTTACTTGTCTAGATAAAAAATAATATACTTTTTTTTTCTTGGTGTAAGAATTTTTATATATTTTGACTAGAAACAAGACAAAAAGACTAAGTAAGAAGAGCATTTTTTGCAGTGCACGATATTTTTTGTCTGTTGTGATTACGCGATTTTTACTCCTAAAATCTTGTCGTGTCCTGAGCAAGAAACATGTCAGACTGCTACTCTACCAATCATCGCTTGTTGCCACGACGTTTTGTTCCTGGTTTTACGATGTTTCATCGAGGGACTACCACAACTGAATAATAATGAAAACCGCTGACGACCGATAGCGGAATCCCATCAGCGACCCAGGGAGTAACATTACTGGAATTTAAGCTTAATAATAGATGCTTTAGAAATAACGTTACGTTGTGGCCGCAAGCTTTAACTACATATGCATATGAACCAAGCCTGCAGTCTCCCTCTCATTTACTGAAGCTTTCGCGCCTCGATCGCCCCCCGGTGACCGGTCCCAGTATAGCCGCCCCTCTGTGTTTTATAATGGACGCGAGGCAAACTAAATAATAAAATTACACTTCAAAAATTTTTCCCCAAAGTTAGTTTATGTCACTGAAGGCAGTTATCATCACGATGATTTCATTTCAGGTGTTCGTTTTAAAAATAAGTTTAGTTTGAGTTAGTTATTTGATGCTATAAAAACGGGGGGTGTGACGTCATGATTGACAGCTGAGACTGACGGCTTCTCTGAGTGAAGTTGTCACTGAGGCACTAACGGACTTTTTTCGAAATTTTTGGGAGCAGATTGGAGCTTTAGCTTTAATTTCTACATTTCCATAACTGTTTATTTCACACCAACATAATTAATTGTTCTGCATCTGCGAGAGTGTGGGCGGGCTTTTGATATCGCGACTGTACTTCCTGCGCTCTACTGCGCAACTCCGGTCCCGAAATCGCTACTGCGCAGACTCGGTCCCAAGATGTCCGCGCCGTGCAAGCAAGGGGGTAATCTAGCGCTCGGAAAGCGTTCCACCCATAGGGCGGCCATTACTAACCAAGCCATCACCTGCTGTTAGCATCCCATTGACTCCCATTCATTTTTGAGTCACTTTGACAGTGAATAACTTTACATCTGAGGCGTTTAAAGACTCCATTTGTCCATTGTTTATTTCTAAAGAAACACGACAATGCATAAAAGGCTCCGTTACCTTGTATCTTACACTATCGCCCCGTAGAAGCAGTTTTTGTAAAAATAGGCTAACGATTGCGTCATAACCAACGCGACTCTGTCGCACAGTTGAGAAATTACCGTATAGACCTGAGGAGACGCTCGCAGGCAATCTTTACTGTCTATGAGGCAGTCGGGGGGACGTGGAGACATAAAGTCTGATAAAGTCAAGGGGGAAGAATGGGGAGAAGCCCATAGTGAGCCAAAAGCAACGGGAGAAAATATTTAAACAACGGGATTCAGATTTCACTTTCCACATCTACTAGAAGACCTACAGCTGTCCGACAGGAGGCTCACGTCACATCTACGTCCTCAAGCTCAGTCTGAGCCGGCGCAGTTCGCTCAGCCATCAGGAAGTGAGTGCGCCTATACTGACATCACTTAACGCCGCTGAAGGCAATGGGATCGCTCCGTCCATTTCTTTTACTGTCTATGCGTGCAAGGCCGCCCTAAAAGCTTCAAATATGGCAAGTGGAAACGGATGATGTCGAGTCGTCCATATTTTTTTACGGTCTATGATATGAACACATGTGCGACACGGAACTGCAGTAAACACACACTGCAAAAAATGCTCTTCTTACTTTGTAATTTCACATAAGCAGACTATAATGCTCTCAATTACATGTAGATTCACACTTTATGCATTAGTGAGTGTGGTGGTGTCTGTTGTGTGTCGCTCTGGGATGGGTGTGTATGAGGCTGGTAGGGGAAAAAATAAATAATCACAGTATACTCACTACAAAAATCTAGACTACACCACTGGAAGTATAGCCTAAGCATGGTGCTCCTATTTAGTGTTTTAATTCGGCTGACACTGGAAAAGACGTGTTCAGCTGTACATGAAGCCATTGGCCGTGTTATCAGAGTTATCAGGCAGTGTTGTGACCTGCTGCCCTCCTTTATCTCGTTTGCAGCGATGACTCCGATACCGTTCGCGCACGTTTAAGGTACGTAAACAACGACTGCTGCAACATCCTTTACTGGAAATTATTTTCACGTTCACAAATATCCGATCTCGAACCTCACTGTCTGCTGAACTTGCGCAGAAACATCAAAATAGACAAAACTGTTTAAAATTTGTTAAAATTTAGACTAGCCTATTACCACAAATGATGAGCTTATTTGCCATTCTCAACCATTTTTTGACTAAATTAAAATATATTAAAAGTTTGTATTTTTTTTAAAGAAAAGTTTTGGGTGGGCCGTAACCCATAACGCCGTGCCTGTGTAACGAGGTTGAAATGGTTTTATTTCACAAGATTTTCCTCTTAATATACATTTAATTCTGTTCTACAATTGTTTTAACCATAGTTTCTAAAAATACATAAAAAGGGTCTGTAAGGAGGTAATGGTTCAACCCCCCCTCCCTCCTGTTACAACAAAGTGGTTCAGGCCAGGCAGCCATACCTGCCGTTTTGCTCTTTTAGCGATCTTTTCCGTCTTTCTCCCGAACGAAAGAGTGTCACTAACGTGAGCTGAAGCTGTCGTGACGGCCTGTCTATATAAAAATACATTTTCTATGCAGACCCAATCCGACGTTCTCCTGTCATTCTTCTCTGATTTTCAACACAACGCAGACTACAAGAAGCATACGGTTACACCTGCTATAAACCTCCGTTTACAGAACTGAAAGGGTCACAGTTAAGACATTAAACATGACTGAAACACATTTTTCTAGTAATCTTCCCTTTGTTAAACTGTGTTTATTCATATATTGACACATATCTGTCTTGTCCACATGGTGTGTATTGGAAGTCCTCAAACATCAGCAGAAATGGGAATACATGATTACCGTCATCATGCCAGAAATAAATGAAAAGCACGAGCAGGTGAATTCATTTAGTTTTTTATTACAAATAAATATTTACATCACATTTACACAGCGAACAACCCCATCCCACACTCAAACAAACAGCTTACATTGACCTGTGTGTGTGTGTGTGTGTCTCATATAGATAAAAAAAGTCAGAATTTGGAGAAATACATCTGTACTGTGAGATAAAAGGCGATAGCCAACACTACATTATAAGGGTCAAAAATCATCAGGATATGGAGATCATGCTCATGAAGATATCATCCTATCATAAATAAATCATAAATGTGTTATTAGTAGTAATCAGCATTGCTGAGGACTTCATTTAAACAACATTGAAGGAGATTTTCTCAATATTTCGTTGTTTTTGCCCCCTCAGATTCCAGATTTTCATTATATTCCCTATTAAAGCACACATGATGATGATTATTGACTCAGCTTCAGATCAAAACTTCGCCCCTTGTGATGATTCTGACAGTCTGAGGGTTTGAAACAGTGATTATTTATACATTCACACCTGTATTTTCTGCTCTGTGTGTGTACATCATATGAATAAATAACTCTTATCATGCCAGAAATAAATGAAAAGCACGAGCAGGTAAATTCATTTTGTTTTTTATTACAAATAAATATTTACATGATATTTACACAGCGAACAACCCCGTCCCACACTCAAACAAACAGCTTACTTTGACATGTGTGTGTGTGTGTGTGTGATAAACCCTGACATGAACACATAACGGATCCTGTTCACATTATATGCGATCACAGAGGTGAAAGATTATCCGGGAGTTTCTGCGGCGTGAGATGAGGTATGAGGTTGAGTCTATAGTCCGAGAGGGATGGCGGTCTCAGAGAGAACACATGGCCTGTGGGATTGCGGCGCTGTTGACCAGCTCTGTGTATGTGCAGAGGGACTCCTCTGGGGGAAGCTCGGTGTACAGCCGGAGCTCCAGCTCTTCTCCTGAAGCCACAGAAGAAGAAGAAGACAAAAACTCATGAGACGGGAAACATTATTACAAAACCTGTTCAATCTTACTACAAATACTTCCTGGCTAAAAATATTACTTAAAGGGATAGTTCAGCCATAAATGAGCCTGTGATGTTTATCGGCTGACCCCCAGGGCATCATAGATGTGTGTGTGTTTCTTCAGGAGAACACTAATGAAGATTTAACTCAACCGTTGCTGTGTGTAGGTAATATAATGATGTGAATGGGGAACAATACTATAAGAGCAAAACAAACATGCTTAGACAACACACACACAAACCCTGTGGCTCATGACCACACACTGATGACACGAAACCATCAGTTGGTGTGAGAAATCGAGCTGTCTTTATATCATTTTTACCTCAAACACAACGCTATCATATTCAGAGTCTCGCGCCAGAGTGTGTATTATTGACCTTACCGGACGTGAAGCGCATTCTGTTGGATATAGCGTTGTATTTGAGGTAAAAGTTTGTTTGTTGAGCAAAACAATCTTGTTTTCTGTTTGAATTAAGATTATTTTTCTCACCCCATTGGCAGATTATTTATCTTATTTTAAGCAAAAACTCTCTTCATTTTGAGTTATTTCCCCAAAACAAGACAATAATTTCTACTTGTCTAGTAAATGCTTCTTGTTTTAAGAATTTTTAGATGTTTGGACTCGAAACAAGACAAAAATACTGAGTGAGAAGAGCATTTGCCTTATATGACCGACACACAGCAACGGTTGAGTTAAATCTTCATTTGCATTCTCCTGAAGAAACACACACACCTATGATGCCCTGAGGGTTCAGCAGATAAACATCACAGGTGATATATTCGTCTCATATTGTGGTGTGAGCTATCCCTTTAACACACCTGTTTAGCTCATTTACCTGAACTCACACTCCACTGGCTCTCTGGGCTCAGAGACTCAGTCGTGCCGGCTTCATTGGCCAGGAATCCCTTTCCAAAGACGCCGCTCTGCAGCCACTGCGAACTGTCTCGCTCCAGTTGCCGTGAAAGCTGCGAGAGCAAAAGCACGCGGCGTTAGAGACGCTAGTTTATCAGCAAAGGCTGAGATCGAGAGCTAACGGGCATTCCTGTCAATGAACGAGCACTGAGGACTCAGAGCACACACACACTCACCTCAATGATGGCTTCATAATCCTCCAGATCTGAGGAGAGAGAGAGAGAGGAGAGGAGAGGGTGAGTGTGTGTGAGACACGTGTGTGTGTGTGTGTGTGCAATATCAGGACTCAAATGTGTATAATGCCATGGGTATGACACAGGTATTACAGGAGAGGGTGAAATATGAGGACATTACCCATGGCCCCACTTTACAAAAGGCTTATAAATCACACAGGAGGAGTTTTTATGAGAAAGTAAAAATGCAGAATGTTTCCTGTGATGGGTAGGTTTAGGGGCTGTGTGTGTGTGTGTGGGGGAGAGTGTGTGTGTTACCTGTCGAGTGCATGGGCGACACCTGGAACTTGCTGGTGTAGAGACCCGTAGAGCTGTCCGGGCCGACCACCTCCTCACACACAGGGATATCTGAGGAGTCCATGACGGGGCTGGGTGTGTCTACTGGAAGACAGAGAGGTGATGAGCATCACACGCACACACACACACACACACAAATAATCCCCCCTCCCCCCCTCCACACACACACACACACACACACTTACTTAGATTTGTGCTGTCGATGGTGGGCTCTTGCATCTCGTCGGCGCTCACTTCCTCCTTCTTGACATGTGAAGACGCAGCCTGCACACACACACACACACAGCGTCAGTGTGAGGTCGGCTGGGGTGAGGCACACACACACACACACACAGTTTGCGGTTGAGACGCGGCTCACCTTTGTGCGACGGCGGCTGTCTCTGCTCTTGGCTCTCTTGTCCTTCTTCTTGGAGATGGGGCTGAGCATGCGATACACTCGCACCGCGCTGCAGCCTTTGTTCACACTCCTGTCCTTCACCTCCTCGATGTCCGGCAGAGAGTTCATCGCACACCGGAAATTGGCTTTCCACGTTTTGGGGTCAGGCGTCGTCACTCCCTCCCTGAATTTACCTGACGAGCACACACACACACACAGCGTGAGCACACACTCCCTCTCTTCATGTGTGTGTGTGTGTGTGTGTGTGTGTCTGTGTGTGTGTTCACCTGTGTGAATGGCCCATTGCTTGAACAGACAGGCGTCCTTGTCCATTTCCCAGCCGTGGCGAGCGGCGTGTTTCCACGGGATGGAGAACATCTTCTCATCCTGCAAGAAGGAGAGTGATGAGAACGGGTCTGCTATCAAGAGTGTGTGTAGGTCTGCTCAAGAGTGTGTGTAGGTCTGCTATCAAGAGTGTGTGTAGGTCTGCTCAAGAGTATGTGTAGGTCTGCTCTAGAGTGTGTGTAGGTCTGCTCAAGAGTGTGTGTAGGTCTGCTCTAGAGTGTGTGTAGGTCTGCTCAAGAGTGTGTGTAGGTCTGCTCTAGAGTGTGTGTAGGTCTGCTCTAAAGTGTGTGTGGGTCTGCTCTAGAGTGTGTGTAGGTCTGCTCTAGAGTGTGTGTAGGTCTGCTCTAGAGTGTGTGTAGGTCTGCTCTAGAGTGTGTGTAGGTCTGCTCTAGAGTGTGTGTTCTCGTATGTAGAGTGCGTGTAGGTCTGCTCTAGAGTGTGTGTTCTCGTATGTAGAGTGTGTGTAGGTCTGCTCTAGAGTGTGTGTTCTCGTATGTAGAGTGCGTGTAGGTCTGCTCTAGAGTGTGTGTAGGTCTGCTCTAGAGTGTGTGTAGGTCTGCTCTAGAGTGTGTGTAGGTCTGCTCTAGAGTGTGTGTAGGTCTGCTCTAGAGTGTGTGTTCTCGTATGTAGAGTGCGTGTAGGTCTGCTCTAGAGTGTGTGTTCTCGTATGTAGAGTGTGTGTTCTCGTATGTAGAGTGTGTGTAGGTCTGCTCTAGAGGGTGTGTTCTCGTATGTAGAGTGTGTGTTCTCGTATGTAGAGTGTGTGTAGGTCTGCTCTAGAGTGTGTGTAGGTCTGCTCTAGAGTGTGTGTTCTCGTATGTAGAGTGTGTGTAGGTCTGCTC
>NC_090189.1:42841226-42951226 GCF_024679245.1 Pseudorasbora parva | reverse complement strand
TTGTTTAGCCCAGTGATTGGGTTGTTTTATCCCAGTGATTGGGTTGTTTTATCCCAGTGATTGGGTTGTTTTAGCACAGTGATTGGGTTGTTTTAAGCCAGTGGTTCAGTTGTTTAGTCCAGTGATTGGGTTGTTATAGCCCAGTGGTTTGGTTGTTTTATCCCAGTGGTTCAGTTGTTTTATCCCAGTGATTGGGTTGTTTTATCCCAGTGGTTCAGTTGTTTTATCCCAGTGGTTCCGTTGTTTTATCCCAGTGATTGGGTTGTTTTAGCCCAGTGATTGGGTTGTTTTAGCCCAGTGATTGGGTTGTTTTATCGCAGTGATTGGGTTATTTTATCCCAGTGATTGGGTTGTTTTATCACAGTGATTGGGTTGTTTTATCACAGTGATTGGGTTGTTTTATCCCAGTGATTGGGTTGTTTTATCACAGTGATTGGGTTGTTTTATCCCAGTGATTGGGTTGTTTTAGCCCAGTGATTGGGTTGTTTTATCACAGTGATTGGGTTGTTTTATCCCAGTGATTGGGTTGTTTTATCCCAGTGATTGGGTTGTTTTATCCCAGTGATTGGGTTGTTTTATCCCAGTGATTGGGTTGTTTTATCCCAGTGATTGGGTTGTTTTATCCCAGTGATTGGGTTGTTTTATCACAGTGATTGGGTTGTTTTATCCCAGTGATTGGGTTGTTTTATCACAGTGATTGGGTTGTTTTATCACAGTGATTGGGTTGTTTTATCCCAGAGATTGGGTTGTTTTATCCCAGTGATTGGGTTGTTTTATCCCAGTGGTTCAGTTGTTTAGCCCAGTGATTGGGTTGTTTTATCCCAGTGGTTGGGTTGTTTTATCCCAGTGATTGGGTTGTTTTATCCCAGTGATTGGGTTGTTTTATCCCAGTGATTGGGTTGTTTTATCCCAGTGGTTCAGTTGTTTAGCCCAGTGATTGGGTTGTTTTAACCCAGTGATTGGGTTGTTTTATCCCAGTGATTGGGTTGTTTTATCCCAGTGATTGGGTTGTTTTATCCCAGTGATTGGGTTGTTTTATCACAGTGATTGGGTTGTTTTATCCCAGTGATTGGGTTGTTTTATCCCAGTGATTGGGTTGTTTTATCACAGTGATTGGGTTGTTTTATCCCAGTGATTGGGTTGTTTTATCACAGTGATTGGGTTGTTTTATCCCATTGGTTGGGTTAAATGTTTGTCCAGCGTGCTGGGCAGTGGTATTTAACCCAATTAATGTGTAAAATGACTATATGTCTCTTTTTGTTTTTGTATTTAAAATTAGAGAAATATTCTATTATTGTAATTTTATATCTTTTTTTAATGATCTAACAGAAGAACTACATCGTACTAGACATGTGGGGGGAAAATAAATACTCTGAACCGAGTGGATACACACAAACTGAGACAGTCAGAAAGTGTTCAGCCTAATAAATGACAGTGAGATGCCAGTCACAGTAAACCTCATTCTCATATAGTCTAACACAATGGCTGAATAAAGCCGTTTTTAAACATGATTATGCCAAGCCATTTTATTCATTCCAAGGATATTAATTCTTCATATCAGCAATATCTATAAATGTATTTTAACATGTTGTTATTTCTGATATCCATATCATTTCAGATGTCTAAAATGTTTTTTATACTAGTAACAATCACATTTGACATCAAAAAATTGCCAGGAAAGCGGGAAATAACGGACACAGACTCAGAATCCAAAGGCAGGGAGAAATGTAATAACAATCAAAACAGGACTCAGGAACAAAACCAACCAGAAAAAGCACAGACCAGAGAACAGCAAACACCTGATTAACATTAATAAACCACCGGCAGAGAACTGAGAAAACAAGGCCGACATACACACTGCTGGAAAGACGAGCTAAACAAGGAGTGTGGAGAACAGCTGGGGAAAACAACATGAAAAACTACAAGAACTACAAAACTCCACAGGAAACAGGAAACAAAGCACTGAGATACTACAACATAAAAGTCCCACAAGCGCCAGATAAGCAGATATGACAAAAAGTAGTGAAAAATAGCTAATCCTAAACCAGGACCGCCTGAGAAATTAGGTAACACTTCATAATAACGGTCCGTTATTAATAGACAACTAAACAGGAAGTAATGCAGAACTATAGCACTACATTAACACTTCAGCTACACTGCAAAAAATGCTTTTCTTCCTCAGTATTTTTGTCTTGTTTCGAGTACAAACATCTAAAAATTCTTAAAACAAGAAGTATTTACTAGACAAGCCAAAGTAATTGTCTTGTTTTGTGAAAAAATAACTCAAAATGAAGAGAGTTTTTGCTTAAAATAAGATAAATAATCTGCCAATGGGGTGAGAAAAATAATCTTAATTCAAACAGAAAACAAGATTATTTTAATCTCACCCCATTGGCAGATTATTTATCTTATTTTAAGCAAAAACTCTCTTCATTTTGAGTTATTTTTTCCCAAAACAAGACAATCATTTTTACTCTGTCTAGTAAATGTAATTAACTAAGATCTTACATGTCTTAATGTAAGAATTTTTAGAAATTTTCACTAAAACAAGAGAAAAATACTAAGTAAGAACTGCTTTTTTTTTGCAGTGTTATATCCACAACTGAATCTGATTGACAGCCTATGGGGAGATTTCACTCGTGAAAATACAAATACAGATATCAATGATTCATATCCTGAGAATAAATAAAGTCAGAACAGACTGCCATAGTCTCCCTTAACTCTTTATCAGTATAACACACATAATGATGCACTTGAACACACTAAAGCGACACACAGGTTAAACACAAGCTTAACACAGTTGTCATCGTTCACACATAATGACTCAAAACGGTTCACACTTATATTTATTACAGGGTTTTTTTCCAATTGCTAACACATCATTTTGCAAACTAGGCTGGTTTTATCACAATACTTAACACAATTCACAAAACCACACACCCAAACTGCAAAACTCCTCAAATATCTTGCTAAATGAAGCATACATATAGCATTATCAAAATCAAACTTTTGCATGAAATGGCACACACTTCATTCATATTAACCAGGTTTTTGTCTAACCAACTCCACACTGTTGGGCATAATTAAAAGCACTCTCATCTTTAGTATGTCTTGCCATAATACCAAAATATGTAGTTCAAATTGTAGAAAATTCTTCAGATTGTTCACATGTACAGAAATATTTGCAGATACACACACATGCTGTTGAAACATTTATTATTTTAATTTTCACTAAACAGGTCAGTTCAACATAACCGTTCAAAATGGCGGATGGGAGACGAATTTCTGCAGGTGTTTTATTAGGGGTTTTTTTTACAACAATTTCATTGTCTTGCCTTTTCGTTAAAGTAGTACATATTTACATAAATTAATAATCATTTTAAGCATGTTGTGTATTTTCAACACATCGGAAATCGCATATAGTTGACCATCATTCCAGAATAATCAAAGTGAATATAGATAGCTGGTAAATGTAGCTGTACAATAGGATCATATGGCTGACAAAGACAAAAGTGTTAAAATAACATTTTCCCAAGACGCACAAAAGTATGAACCGTCCTCCATTCTTTCCGACAACAAAGCGCCTGAACACAACACGCTCGTAATCACGACTTCTGAAGTGGGAAGTGGGAAACTTCCGATAGCACGTGATGGTGGCATAAAAGGTGAGGCAGAGCTTTTCCCATCAGACATCAATTGACAAATTCGGCGCCCTGCCAAACATAAGTAGATAAGAAAATATGCCACTGACTCATTTTAAGTACACCTGTATGCATGCAGCAGCGGTGTAATGCGCTGACTGCTTCTGTTGTGGGTCTAATGTGACTAATATATTGAGAAGTGTGCGATTGAATCTTTCAGGTTGGGTTCCCCCTGAGGATGGTGCGGGGAGGAATGAGATTTCTTGATTACGAGCACACTCAGCATGATCAAACCACTTTCAAAATCTCTACCTTGATCTGAATGAATCTGGTTAGGCAGCTCATAATGGACAAAATACTTTCACACAAAGTCTGCGCCACGGTCAAGGCCTTCTGGTTCTTGGTTGGGAAAGCTTGTGTGTAGCGCGTAAAATGCTCTGTAACCACTAGCACACTGCACACATTACGGCTGTCAGGCTCAGTAGTAAGGAAGGCAATACATACTAGATTAAGAGGACTAGAAATCTGCATATGACCCATGGGAGTGGGGTTTTTTTTCTGCAGGGGGGCAATGTTTTACTTTCAATACACTGCTCACAAATTTTACAATAACCCTCAACCTCAGGTTTCATGCCAGGCCTAAAGACGAATGATGGATGGATGGATGGATGCATGGATGGATGGATGAAAGGAATAGATGGGTGGATAGATGGATGGATAGATGGATGGATGGATGGATGGATGGATGGATGGATGGATGGATGGATGGATGGATGGATGGATGGATGGATGGACGAATGATGGATGGGTGGATGGGGGCAATGTTTTTCTTTCAATTCATTGCTCACAAATTTGACATTATTCTCCAGCCTCAGGTTACATGCCAGGCCTAAAGGATCTGCCTCTGGTGAGGGCTTCTGACTCATCAAACCCCAAATGTTTTTGAACCACACTATAGTAAAGATACTACAGTAAATTGTAGAATACTATAGTAAAATTACTGTAGTAAATACTATAGTGTTTTTAACCACACTATAGTAAAGATACTACAGTAAATTGTAGTATATTATAGTAAAATTACTCTAGTAAATACTATAGTGTTTTTGAACCACACTATAGTAAAGATACTACAGTAAATTGTAGAATATTATAGTAAAATTACTCTAGTAAATACTATAGTGTTTTTAACCACACTATAGTAAAGATACTACAGTAAATTGTAGTATATTATAGTAAAATTACTCTAGTAAATACTATAGTGTTTTTAACCACACTATAGTAAAGATACTACAGTAAATTGTAGTATATTATAGTAAAATTACTGTAGTAAATACTATAGTGTTTTTGAACCACACTATAGTAAAGATACTACAGTAAATTGTAGTATATTACAGTAAAATTACTGTAGTAAATACTATAGTGTTTTTGAACCACACTATAGTGAAGATACTACAGTAAATTGTAGTATATTACAGTAAAATTACTCTAGTAAATACTATAGTGTTTTTGAACCATATTATAGTAAAGATACTACAGTAAATTGTAGTATATTATAGTAAAATTACTCTAGTAAATACTATAGTGTTTTTGAACCACACTATAGTAAAGATACTACAGTAAATTGTAGTATATTACAGTAAAATTACTCTAGTAAATACTATAGTGTTTTTGAACCATATTATAGTAAAGATACTACAGTAAATTGTAGTATATTATAGTAAAATTACTCTAGTAAATACTATAGTGTTTTTGAACCATATTATGGTAAAGATACTACAGTAAATTGTAGTATATTATAGTAAAATTACTCTAGTAAATACTATAGTGTTTTTGAACCACACTATAGTAAATATACTATGGTAAATTGTAGTATATTATAGTAAAATTACTGTAGTAAATACTATAGTGTTTCTGAACCACACTATAGTAAAGATACTACAGTAAATTGTAGTATATTACAGTAAAATTACTCTAGTAAATACTATAGTGTTTTTGAACCACACTATAGTAAAGATACTACAGTAAATTGTAGTATATTATAGTAAAATTACTGCAGTAAATACTATAGTGTTTCTGAACCACACTATAGTAAAGATACTACAGTAAATTGTAGAATATTACAGTAAAATTACTCAAGTCAACTATGTTACTGCCAAAATAAATATTTTTTCATAGCTAGAAAAAATGCCTACAATTTAAATAGTCCCTTGACTGACATATTGTGTATCAACTTACCATAATAAAAAGTTTTAATCATTAATACTTTATGAAAAAAAAATATATACAGGTATAATAATTCTCTATTTCCACAAAAGCAGTTAAATGGTCCTTACATTTTCTCAAACAAGTCACATTTTTATATGTCACGTTGGAAGAAAAAAACCCTGATGGACAAAGAACACCACTGGTGATCTCATAACACTAAACATGTTGTACAGTAGGCAAGTAAAAAAACTCAGCAGTAGCACAATTGACCACACGGAAACACAGTTGACAAAGATAAGTTGACCACATTAAAACACAGTTGACCACACGGAAACATAGCTGACAAGTTGACAACACAGAAGCACAGTTGACAAAGGTAACACAGCTGACCACACGGACACATAGCTGACAAAGGTAACACAGCTGACCACACGGACAGACAGCTGACAAAGGTAACACAGCTGACCACATGGACACATAGCTGACAAAGGTAACACAGCTGACCACACGGACACACAGCTGACAAAGGTAACACAGCTGACCACATGGACACATAGCTGACAAAGTTAACACAGCTGACCACATGGAAACATAGCTGACAAAGGTAACACAGCTGACAACACGGACACACAGCTGACAAAGGTAACACAGCTGACCACATGGACACATAGCTGACAAAGGTAACACAGCTGACCACACGGACACATAGCTGACAAAGGTAACACAGCTGACCACATGGAAACATAGCTGACAAAGGTAACACAGCTGACCACACGGACACATAGCTGACAAAGGTAACACAGCTGACCACATGGACACACAGCTGACAAAGGTAACACAGCTGACCACACGGACAGACAGCTGACAAAGGTAACACAGCTGACCACACGGACACATAGCTGACAATGGTAACACAGCTGACCACATGGACACATAGCTGACAAAGGTAACACAGCTGACCACACAGACACATAGCTGACAAAGGTAACACAGCTGACCACACGGACACATAGCTGACAAAGGTAACACAGCTGACCACACGGACACATAGCTGACAAAGGTAACACAGCTGACCACACGGACACATAGCTGACAAAGGTAACACAGCTGACCACATGGACACATAGCTGACAAAGGTAACACAGCTGACCACACGGACACATAGCTGACAAAGGTAACACAGCTGACCACACGGACACATAGCTGACAAAGGTAACACAGCTGACCACACGGACACATAGCTGACAAAGGTAACACAGCTGACCACATGGACACATAGCTGACAAAGATAACACAGCTGACCACATGGACAGACAGCTGACAAAGATAACACAGCTGACCACATGGACACATAGCTGACAAAGATAACACAGCTGACCACATGGACACATAGCTGACAAAGGTAACACAGCTGACCACACGGACACATAGCTGACAAAGGTAACACAGCTGACCACATGGACAGACAGCTGACAAAGATAACACAGCTGACCACATGGACACATAGCTGACAAAGGTAACACAGTTGACCACACGGACACATAGCTGACAAAGGTAACACAGCTGACCACATGGACACATAGCTGACAAAGGTAACACAGCTGACCACATGGACACATAGCTGACAAAGGTAACACAGCTGACCACATGGACACATAGCTGACAAAGGTAACACAGTTGACCACACGGACACATAGCTGACAAAGGTAACACAGCTGACCACATGGACACATAGCTGACAAAGGTAACACAGCTGACCACATGGACACATAGCTGACAAAGGTAACACAGCTGACCACACGGACACATAGCTGACAAAGGTAACACAGCTGACCACACGGACACACAGCTGACAAAGGTAACACAGCTGACCACACGGACAGACAGCTGACAAAGGTAACACAGCTGACCACATGGACACATAGCTGACAAAGGTAACACAGCTGACCACACGGACACATAGCTGACAAAGGTAACACAGCTGACCACATGGACACATAGCTGACAAAGGTAACACAGCTGACCACACGGACACATAGCTGACAAAGGTAACACAGCTGACCACATGGACAGACAGCTGACAAAGATAACACAGCTGACCACATGGACACATAGCTGACAAAGGTAACACAGCTGACCACATGGACACATAGCTGACAAAGATAACACAGCTGACCACATGGACACATAGCTGACAAAGGTAACACAGCTGACCACACGGACACATAGCTGACAAAGGTAACACAGTTGACCACACGGACACATAGCAGACAAAGGTAACACAGCTGACCACACGGACACATAGCTGACAAAGGTAACACAGCTGACCACACGGACACATTGCTGACAAAGGTAACACAGCTGACCACATGGACACATTGCTGACAAAGGTAACACAGCTGACCACACGGACACATAGCTGACAAAGGTAACACAGCTGACCACACGGACACATAGCTGACAAAGGTAACACAGTTGACCACACGGACACATAGCAGACAAAGGTAACACAGCTGACCACACGGACACATAGCTGACAAAGGTAACACAGTTGACCACACGGACACATAGCAGACAAAGGTAACACAGCTGACCACATGGACACATAGCTGACAAAGGTAACACAGCTGACCACACGGACACATAGCCGACAAAGGTAGCACAGCTGACCACACGGACACATAGCTGACAAAGGTAGCACAGCTGACCACATGGACAGACAGCTGACAAAGGTAACACAGCTGACCACACGGACACATAGCTGACAAAGGTAACACAGCTGACCACACGGACACATAGCTGACAAAGGTAACACAGCTGACCACATGGACAGACAGCTGACAAAGGTAACACAGCTGACCACACGGACACATTGCTGACAAAGGTAAGTTGACCACACGGAAACATGTTTTCGTGTTTTAGGACTTTCTGTTTTCCCTGTTCACTTCCTTTGTTTAGTTCCTGTCCTTGGTTGTGTCTAAAATCGCCCCCTATACCCTTAAATAGGGCACTATTTGATGAGACAGGCATTTGTACTGGTGTCTGAAATTATATTGGACGTTATTGGCACTCATTCAAACCCACAATGCATACTGATGTACGCTTAATGGCTAGATTAGAGAATACCCATAATGCAATGTGATAGCTGCGCTGAATGAATTCCAGCCTCTCACCAGAACATGGCAACCGCAGCTGAATCATCCATTTTCCAAAACGCACTGGTCCAGCAGTAACAGGTTTACATTCCTTTTTAAGCCATTATTCAATTATGTTTCCAAGGCAGAGTTCAAGATACATATTTAGCCTACTATTGCAGCTGCCAGTTTTCAAATAATTATTAAACAGGGAGCAGAAACTCTGTTTCATTTTCATTCCCTCCTTCAAGTGGACTGTATTAGTGGAGTAATGTAGAGAATAATGAATGGGGGACAGATTTGGAACACAACACCTGTTTGCTTGCCAAAAGTACACTTATGCTGCGTCCCGATTCGCCTACTTATACTACCACCTAAAAGTATGTACTCTCAAGGGAACAGACTGGCAAACTCTAGGAAACTGGGTCACACAGGCAAACACACTTAAAACACACTGGAACATCTCAAAACCCTGACAACATCTTAGTTTGCTATTGATATATTGTTTTTGCATTTTCAGTGTACTACTGTTCCTTTTTATGTATTTGTTTTTATACTTGAAACATGACAAATATTTTGTTGTATGAATATCTGAACATACAATATATCAAAAGAAAGAACAGAGCCTCTGCGTTAAACAAACATGTTTTCTAGCTTCACGCAGTCTTTTTATCAAAACTTTAATGTGGGTACATTTCATTAAAAAAAGGAGCCTTTTGAACAAAAGATAATAACTTGTGTGTAACTAATGCTTCTATCACTTGTTTCTGCTTCTTCTTCTCCAGACAGCAAATAGATCCAGGCCACATCTGAAACATGTGCGCCGCGTCCCAATCCTACTTATACTGCAGCCTAACAGTATGAACTCTTTTAGTGAAGTAAAGTTCATACCCCTGAGTGTGTAGCAGTAAAGTATGCAAGCTATGGGACTACTTCGTCATCTTTAACGGACTCTGTTGCTTAGTTACGAGCATCCCATAACCTGCCCTGTCAATCATCACAGTTCAAATCCTCCACATTCAGTTTAATCTCCTGCCGTATCAGAGAGAAATAGAGCCGCTCGTTGATCTGCCGTGTGTGTTTCTTTAACGCAGAGACTCTCCTCGTGTGTGTGCAGTTTAAATATAATGATGCTTTTAAAAGTTTATGGCCAAACGTGTCATTACAAACATGTTCTATGCTGCTGCGGGTGAAATATAATGTGGATAACAGAATAAATATATTTAAGTCAGGTTAAATATTGATAGTTGATCACTCAAACCCCTTTATCTAAACCGCTCTACTTAACTCGCACATCTGCCATGTTTGTAGTTTTTTAACACTTTGTATCCACGTTTGTTCTAATCGAATCCTCATCCAATTCGCAGTGGGTTGTGGGTAATATCAGCCGTTAGAGTGTGTGTCGATCCGCACTTCCGATTCTGACTGGAAATAGTAAACCATCCGGGTATCTTTGGTATACTCTTGTCAGCAGACTACGATTTGGGACATACTAATTCTATTTTCGAATACTACAGATAGTATGCGAATTGGGATGCAGGGTTAGTTTTTTTTACGTGTATGCGCACAGTTGAGCACACAGCCCTGCGGTGTACACTTCTTTTAATTCGTCCGCGTACACAGGCGTTCGACGCAGTTTTAAACAATCTCTCGCCACGCCATTCAGCGCTACTGTCCCCTATGACAGTACTGCCATACAGCGCTACTGTCCCCTAAACTCAACTTTTATAATCTTTTGTGTTCTTCAAGAAGAAATGACATCACATTATGCAAATGATGTGCGACTGGGACAATCCATTTCTTTTGAAGGGGGATTTCCTGGTCGTTAAATTAGCATAACACATAAAATAAGGTATATCAAAATAAACACATTATTACTTATTATATATATATATAAGCACATTAGATTTATAGAAGTTTTACCCAAAAACTGATATTTTTCCCCAGAAAACAAGCACAAATTTGTAGTTTTGTCTTATGTAATTTTACTTATCTACACTGTAAAAAAAAAATAGTTGGTTTAACTTTAAAAAAGAAAGTAACATGGTTGCCTTCAAATTTTGAGTTTATTGAAATGAAAAAGTTGAGTTGATATAATGAAGGTTTAATAAATAGAAACCCAAAATATTATTGTATCTGAACCACATAAAAAATATGATAAATAATGAAAATAGCACTATATGGCATGTTTCACTGCGTCATCACAAATAAAACACACACAATTACCAAATATGCTTTATAATTGTTTTTTTATTGCTTTTATATTTTAATAAAGGTTGTCGAATCTCAAACATGTTCATTGTAGTAACTCAAATTTTTATTTTCAATGAACTCAAAATTTTAAGGCAACCTAGTAACTTATTTTTAAAATATTTTTTTTTACAGTGTAGTAAATGCATCTTGATTTAAGAATATTTAGATATTCTGAGTGGAAACAGAAAAATACTAAATAAGAAGAGCATTTTTTTGGCAGTGCGGTTCTCCAGCCAGTCTCAGAGACGGCAGGCCTGTCTGATTCCTCAACAACTTTATACATTATTAGATATGTGCAGTGCATGAGCCGTGGGACACACACACACACCCGTGTGAAGGAGAGGCTCGAGTAAGCCGGGCGGTAAATCTCCGCTCGGCCATCTGCTTTGACAGCTCGGTCACATTGGATTGAGCGGCAAATCCACGGCGGCTGCGTCACTGTCTGCGCAGAGCTCTCACTCATTCACCAAACACATGAAGAAAAGCCCTGCGAGAAAGAAAAGTGCGGTGTGATCTTTCCTTCGACATGCACCGAGTGTGTGTGTGTGTGATTTCTGAAGTGCGCGTCACGTGATGGAGAAGGAGAGCCGCTCAAGGTTAAACAGGCGTCACGTGACTCGAGCAAAAGATGGGCTGATAAGAGATAGCACTTCATCCCGAAGCAAAAAAAAACAATAAACACACCGGAAGTGCAAAGAAAAGCACAACTTACAAACTAAAATATTAGGTTATAGAGTGTTTTTGTGTAAATGGGAGACGAGCCCCTGATGATGAAAACAGGCGCACGTGACGTCATCCGGCGGCAGCATCTCCTCCTATAGGTGCACCATCATCATCATCATCATCCTCGCGAGGGAGGAGGCAGGAGGTGAGCCACACACACACACTCTCACACACACACACTAAGACCTGTCTGTCTGTCGCGCACTCCCTCTTCCTCTTCCTCTTCCTCTCGGGCCTGTGGACCAGAATCTCTCTCTCTCTCTCTCTCTCTCTCTCTCTCTCTCTCTCTCTCTCTCTCTCTCTCTCTCTCTCTCTCTCTCTCTCTCCTCCATGCTGCAGATCAACTCTCTCCATGACTGAGACATGCTCGCCTTCGCTCTCGTCGCCGGATCTGTTTGGGTTGTGCTAGGTGAGTTAATGCTGATCTGAACACACACACACACGCACACACACACTCGATCTCGGAGCTGGTCGTTATTAAAGGCTCGTTTAGCCGTATAAAGCGTCAGATCGCGACGCGATGCGGCACCTTCGCGGATCGGGATGTGTTCCGTGATGCGGCATAAACGCGGAAGCTCTTGCGCGACGCGTTAATATGCGGGGATGGCTTTATGTAGCGATGTGGTCTGTAGTGAAAGGACACGGATGTGTGTTGTGTGTTATGTTCTTGCATTTTTATTGCACGTCTTTTAAAGCGGCTAGTTTGCCGGTGTCGTGCTTCATTGTTACGCAGAGACCGATGACGTCAGGTGCGAGCGCGCCTCCTGATTGGCCGGAGCTGTCCGGCGATGAGGTGCTGAAACGTCACTCCACCTGCACTGCTGCTTTACTACGAGTCTGCGTTTTCTCATGACGGCTCATTATATGCTAACTTACCTCAGTGTCGCTTTAAGCAGAACCTATAATGCTATTTAAAAGCACATGCGTGATGACTTGGGGTTTTTACTCCAAAAAGGGATCAGATTCTTTACATATCATGCATTTTTCATAGAATAGTGCACGGACACTGCCTAACCCGAGCCATGTGCTGCGTATGAATTATGCAGTTTGACGAGAGACTGAGGTGAACCTAATCTTTTAGCCCGTCCTCCATAATTTAAAGATTTAGGCTAACAAACACTTTCTGTCTTCTCCATTGAGATGCGCACTCATCGGCTGGTTCCCGGGCCAGCTCTGCATTGGCTCTGAAGGGAAGCTGGGGCTCACTCTTTCAAAAGTTATGGCGTATTCAATAAAGCAGAGGTGTCCAGTGTTGAAGAGGAGAGCTGGCTTAAAGAGACAGTTCACACATGGGCGTCGAACCAGTGGACACTGTAAAAAATGCTGGGTTAAAAACAACCAAAGTTGGGTTGAAAATGGACAAACCCAGCGAACCCAATCACTGGGCTAAAACAACCCAATCACTGGGCTAAAACAACCTAATCACTGGGCTAAAACAACCCAACCGCTGGGCTAAAACAAAACAATCACTGGGCTAAAACTACCTAATCACTGGGCTAAAACTACCTAATCACTGGGCTAAAACAACCCAATCACTGGGCTAAAACAACCTAATCACTGGGCTAAAACAACCCAATCACTGGCCTAAACTACCTAATCACTGGGATAAAACAACCCAATCACTGGGCTAAAACAACCCAATCACTGGGCTGAAACAACCAAATCACTGAAATAGCTAACAGCTGGGCTGCTAAAACAGCCCAATTGTTGGGTGTGTCCATTTTCAACCCAACTTGGGTTGTTTTTAACCCAGCATTTTTAGAATGTATTTGGGCGTGACGAGACTTTTTCACACCAATGATCTTGGACCCACTCACTGTTACCGCCTGTAATTCAGCACATGTCTGTTCACCTCTAACCGATAAACACTTTATTATTAAACACACTTTAGACTATTGATTTTCATAGCTATATTGTTTTATATATTTTGGTATCTAAACATCGGTCCGTATGCCCAGACACAATCACACAGTAAATAACTCAGTGCCTTCGGTTAAAGGGACAGTTCACTCAAAAAATGTTGTTCCAAACCTGTGTGGACCTCATTGACTTCCACAGTATTTTTTTTTAACTATGAAAGTCAATAAGGTCTCTCAGCTCTCAGTAGAATCAGCAGAAGAAATACATTCACACAGGTTTGGAGCAACTTGAGGGTGAGCAAATGATGACAGAATGTTCATTTTTTTGGGTGAACTATCCCTTTAACGCTCAGCCAGACTTTAGTAAACACCGCAGGGGCACTTCTCCAGTGGAGCGGTCCTGGGGGACGACCCTCCCGCAGTTAATTCAGCACCGACGCCAATGAGCTCTCCCACAGGAAGGTTCTGTCCTCATCTCCTCCCTGGGCTAAAACAACCCAATCACTGGGCTAAAACAACCCAATTACTGGGCTAAAACAACCCAATCACAGGCCTAAAACAACCCAATCACATTCACTGGGCTAAAACATCCCAATCACTGGGCTAAAACAACCCAATCACATTCACTGGGCTAAAACATCCCAATCACTTGGCTAAAACATCCCAATCACTGGGCTAAACCAACCCAATCACTGGGCTAAAACAACCCAATCACTGGACTAAAACAACCCAATCACATTCACTGGGCTAAAACATCCCAATCACTTGGCTAAAACATCCCAATCACTTGGCTAAAACATCCCAATCACTGGGCTAAACCAACCCAATCACTGGGCTAAAACAACCCAATCGCTGGGCTAAAACAACCCAACCGCATTCACTGGGCTAAAACAACCCAATCACTGGGCTAAAACATCCCAATCACTGGGCTAAAACAACCCAATCACTGGGCTAAAACATCCCAATCACTGGGCTAAAACAACCCAACCACATTCACTGGACTAAAACAACCCAATCACTGGGCTAAAACAACCCAACCACATTCAATGGACTAAAACAACCCAATCACTGGGCTAAAACAACCCAACCACATTCACTGGACTAAAACAACCCAATCACTGGGCTAAAACATCCCAATCACTGGGCTAAAACAACCCAATCACTGGGCTAAAACAACCCAATCACTGGGCTAAAACAACCCAATCACTTGGCTAAAACAACCCAAATGCTGGGCTAAAACAACCCAAACGCTGGGCTAAAACAATCCAACCACATTCACTTGGCTAAAACAACACAACCGCATTCACTGGGCTAAACAGCTAAAACAACCCAAATGCTGGGCTAAAACAACCCAATCACTGGGCTAAAACAACCCAAATGCTGGGCTAAAACAACCCAATCACTTGGCTAAAACAACCCAAACGCTGGGCTAAAACAACCCAACCGCATTCACTGGGCTAAAACAACCCAACCGCATTCACTGGGCTAAAACAACCCAATCACTGGGCTAAAACATCCCAATCACTGGGCTAAAACAACCCAAATGCTGGGCTAAAACAACCCAATCACTGGGCTAAAACAACCCAATAACTGGGCTAAAACAACCCAAACGCTGGGCTAGAACAACCCAATCACTAGGCTAAAACAGCCCAATCACTGGGCTAAAACAACCCAATCACTGGGCTAAAACAACTCAATCACTGGGCTAAAACAACCCAAACGCTGGGCTAGAACAACCCAATCACTAGGCTAAAACAGCCCAAACGCTGGGCTAAAACAACCCAATCACTGGGCTAAAACAACCCAAACGCTGGGCTAAAACAACCCAATCACTGGGCTAAAACAACCCAAACGCTGGGCTAAAACAACCCAATCACTGGACTAAAACAACCTAAATGCTGGGCTAAAACAACCCAATCACTTGGCTAAAACAACCCAATCACTGGACTAAAACAACCCAAATGCTGGGCTAAAACAACCCAATCACTGGACTAAAACAACCCAATCACTTGGCTAAAACAACCCAAACGCTGGGCTAAAACAATCCAACCACATTCACTTGGCTAAAACAACCCAATCACTGGGCTAAAACAACCCAATCACTGGGCTAAAACAACCCAATCACTGGGCTAAAACAACCCAAGCGCATTCACTGGCCTAAAACAACATTATTATTTTCATAGCTATATTGTTTTCTATATTTTTTTATTGAAAATAAAAACATAGTAGAGCGAGTGTCAGCGGATTCGAACCTCAGGTTGATTGGTATCTAAGCGTCCGTCCGTGTGCCCAGACACAATCACACAGTAAATAACTCAGTGCCTTCGGTTAACGCTCAGCCAGACTTTAGTAATCACGGCAGTGGCATCTTCTCCAGTGGAGCGGTCCTGAGGGACGACCCGCCCACAGTTAATTCAGTGTCGACGCCCATGAGCTCTCCCACAGGAAGCTTCAGTCCTCGTCTCCTGCCTCTGCTGAATGAGTGAGCAGACGGAGATGGACTTTACCATCATCAGACTGTCTGGTTACCAGCGTTCCTCAAAGAAACTCACACCGGTGCGGGACATCACGAGGCCCAGCCAGTGGGGGAGAACTTTCATGTTTGGGTGATCTGTCTCTTTAATGGGAAGTGTCCCACAATAGCTCAGCGTCTGCGGCTCCTGCTTCCGCCGGGATGAACGCCACATCCTCTTTCGGTCAGAGATCTCACGCCTCGCTCTGGGTGTGGAGGAATGGGGAAGACGGATGGTTATGGTTATGAGAATGAGTCGAATGCCGCTTAGTGAGCAGAATAAATGAGCTGAGTGGATCCTGTGCCAGCTGGGTTAGGCGGTTAGGTCATGTGTGATCTCACACGGCACAAAAGGCTCTTCTTACTTTAGTGTTTTTGTCCTGTTTCTAGTCTAAATATCAAAACAATCTTACATGAAGAATCATTTACTAGACAAGTAAAAATTATTGTCTTGTTTTGGGAAAAATAACTCAAAATGAAGAGAGTTTTTGCTTAAAATAAGATAAATAATCTGCCAATGGGGTGAGAAAAATAATCTTGTTTTCTGTTTGAATTAAGATTATTTTTCTCACCCCATTGGCAGATTATTATCTTATTATAAGCAAAAACTCTCTTCATTTAGATTTTATTTTCAACAAAACAAGAACAAATATCTCATGTCATTTATACAGTAAATGCATCTTGATTTAAGACTCGAAACAAGACAAAAATACTAAATAAGACGAGCATTATTTGCAGTGTGGTGTCATTATTCAGATGGAGAGCGCTCCAGTGCAGTCAGATCAATAATGCAGGATTGCTGATTATGAGGTGTGTTTAAACTGCGCCATGTGTTCAGGTGGAGCGTTAAACATGACCCAACCACACGAGGTTACACTGAACCACAGGCTTTTCTTTTAGAGCAGCTGACGTTCATACAGTGTGTCGATCACGTAGATGTGATCACTGTGTTTGATCTATAGGTGTGTGTGTGATTTGTGCTTTTTAATGTTATTTATATGTCAGTCGGTGTGTGTGTGTGAGCTGTAAGCTAAGCCTGTGTATCATGTAGTCAAGGGTAGATGGAGGAGGGAGGAGGGAGGGAGAGAGATCTGCTGAGGGTGGTGTGATACGGTGGCCACGGAGGCTCAGAGCAGACTAATGCGCTTCGCTTTCCCTGCCTCTGTGTGTGTGTGTGTGTGTGTGTGGGCGTGTGGGCACAGGAGCTGATCACACGTCGACTTATAGCATCCTGCACACAGACACACACACACACACACACACACACACACACACACACACACACACACACACACACACACACACACACACACACACACACACACACACACACACACACACACACACACACACTGCCCCTACCTTTAAACCTAACCATCACAGGAAACACTCTGCATTTTTACATAAAAAATAAAATAAAAACCATAATTTAGTATGTTTATGAATCCATTTATATTGTGGGGACCGCTGGCTGGTGGTGGTATATTACATTGTGGGGACATTTGGTCAATGTAATATAAACAAGTACCTAAACACACACACACACACACACACACACGCACACACACACACATGCACACACACACACACACACACACACACACAGTCATTGTATAATAATAAGGAAGGAAGCCAGGGAAAAGTGGACCGACTTTAAATAGCCGTTGGAAAGCAAGGGTCACTCTCGTCCATCTGTTTTGTGGACTAATAGGCCGTAATCTCCTGTGATAGGGATGCCTCAGTGGGGGCGGGGCTTACACTCCAGACCCCGCCCTCAGGATGGACAGCAGCCAATCAGCACCCTTCACAAGCTATAAAAGCTTTGAATGGCCTCATATGGAGAAGGTCGTCTAGCGATTAGAGTACAGAAACGATGCACTTATCTGTGTGTGTGTGTGTGTGTGTGTGTGTGTGTGTGTGTGGCTGTGTGTGGCTGTGTGTGAGCGGAAGCCAGTAGTTCAGACTCCAGGCAGGTGATGAACCTCTTTATTAATATTATTTAACACAACCTGGATGTTTCAGCTCCATGTGAAAATGTTTCATAGTAGTATTTCCCGTAGCCTCTCACGGCTGTTGGTTTGATAATACTTCAGCATACTTTAAAAAGAGCACTTAACACACTATACCAGAAGACACTTGAGTGTGAAGGTAAAGTGTGATTAGTTCACTTCAGAATGAAAACCTCCTGATAGTTTCCTCACCTCATCTCATCCCAGATGTTCATGTCTTTCTTTCTTCAGTGCAAAAGAAATGACGTTTTTTGAGGAAATCATTCCAGGATTTTTCTCCTCATAATGGCCTTCAATGGGAACCAGCGGCTGAAGGTCCAAACCAATGAGGAAGAGCTTCAGAGACTGATGATCCAGAGGAATAGAGTCTGATCCACACAAACCATCACACATTTGCAACAGTAATAAACATTTATACACTTTAACTTCAAATGCTCGAGGAAACTCTCAGAAAATATTAATTTTGAAGTGATCTAATCCTTTAATGTCCATTATTCCAGTAGTTGCAAGTAAATTGAAAATGCTTTTGTGACCCATTTGTGAGAAAAATAAGTATTTGACCACCTGAGAAAATCAATGTTAATATTTGGTACAGTAGCCTTTGTTTGCAATCACAGAGGTCAAACGTTTCCTGTAGTTTCTCACCAGTTTGCAGACACTGCAGGAGGGATTTAGGCCCACTCCTCCACACAGATCTTCTCTAGATCCGTCAGGTTTCTGGCCTGTCGCTGAGAAACACAGAGTTTGAGCTCCCTCCAAAGATTCTCTATTGGGTTTAGGTCTGGAGACTGGCTAGGCCACGCCAGAACCTTGATATGCTTCTTACAGAGCCACTCCTTGGTTATCCTGGCTGTGTGCTTCGGGTCATTGTCATGTTGGAAGACCCAGCCACGACCCATCTTCAATAACTGAGGGAAGGAGGTTGGTCCCCAAAATCTCTCAATACATGGCCCCGGTCATCCTTTCCTTAATACAGTGCAGTCGCCCTGTCCCATGTGCAGAAAAACACCCCCACAGCATGATGCTGCCACCCCCATGCTTCACCGTAGGGATGGTGTTCTTGGGATGGTACTCATCATTCTTCTTCCTCCAAACATGTTTAGTGGAATTGTGACCAAAAAGTTATATTTTGGTCTCATCTGACCACATGACTTTCTCCCATGACTCCTCTGGATCATCCAAATGGTCATTGGCAAACTTAAGACGGGCCTGGACATGTGCTGGTTTAAGCAGAAGAACCTTCCGTGCCATGCATGAATTCAAACCATGACGTCTTAGTGTATTACGAACAGTAACCTTGGAAACGGTGGTCCCAGCTCTTTTCAGGTCATTGACCAGCTCCTCCGGTGTAGTTCTGGGCTGATTTCTCACCTTAGGTTCATTGAGACCCCACGAGGTTAGATCTGGCGTGGAGCCCCAGCCCGAGGGAGATTGACAGTCATGTTTAGCTTCTTCCATTTTCTTATAATTTCTCCAAGAGTGGACCTTTTTCACCAAGCTGCTTGGCAATTTCCCTGTAGCCCTTTCCAGCCTTGTGGGGGTGTACAATTTTTTCTCTAGTGTCTTTGGACTTTTGCACCTGCTTCTATAGCCCAGTCCACCTGCTTATGTAGCCCTGCCCACCGACTCGTGTAGTTAAACGAGCAATAAACATGCCGAAGAAGATAGCAAGATAATTGTTTGTAAACAAGTCTGAGGTCGAGCTGGATTTGCAGACATATTGAGATTAAAACACAATGCTGTGCTTCTATAGTGGATCCGACAGGAATGGTGCAACACACTTATGTGAGTAAAACATGTTTTTATATGTGATAGTATTGCATTCTTACAGATCGTATTGATTATGTGTATGTGTCTAATAGAACATACCTTTAGCACGCTGTCACAGGCTGGAGAATTCTTTATTTGTTGGTTCATTGCGATTTGGAATCGGACTCGGACATCCCAAGGCTGTGTGGTTTCCAGACGAAAACATAAACCTGTCGGCTGGTGGTGAATCTTAAATAGTGAAATAATTTGAAGAGCGTGCCCGCATCTGTGTGTGTGTGTGTGGTTCGCGCTTATATCCACTGATCGAGCAGGCCAATAAAAAAAAAAAAAAACATCAATCGCGGCTGGATGAGAGATAAATCATTGTGTTTGTTTGATAAAGACGTTTACGAGCCCTGTGGTCGAGAGAATCATTCCGGTTGCCACTTTCAAAAAAATCCCTCCCTCATGTGAACTGACAGCGGAGCTGAGCTCATTAAATATGCAAACCTTATCCAATCCTAGCCGTGGGCGTTTACTTCCAAGTCTCCAGTGACACGCCCATCAAAACCCAGTGTTCAGGAGAGAGCCTCAAAACCAGTGTAGAAAATAGCCTATTACTTATTAGTTATGATGTTTTTGGATGTAAAAACCACACAAATGTCATTAGTTGACCTCAGACAACAGTATAAATATATAAAAAAGCTAGTTCATGACACCTTTAATAAGTGTGCTGCCGTCGCACTGACAAGCAATTACGGTCAACTAAAAAAATTACATATTTGTAAGAATGAAGTTGCAATTTAGAACATTGAAGATTAACTTTAATGCATGTAATATTGAATAATCACATACTTAACATGTGCTTTAGTATGTCAAAATAAGTGCACTTAAAACATAATCCCACATTATATGACGTCTTTAAATACTCATTAATCATTTGATGTGATGCACGTATTGTGTACATACAGTCAAAGCAAACATGATCCACACACAGATATGATATTTCACTCACTAAAGCTCATTTCTGACGTGAGGAGAGCTAAATACAGTCAACTGAGACATAGCATACCATATTAAAATTTATTCCCACACTTTGAGCTGAGCATGCTTTGCTATAATAACACTGTAATTACACCTTAAACCAACCCATACTGGTAAACCTGGACTAAACTAACCCATACCGGTAAACCTGGACTAAACCAACCCATACCGGTAAACCTGGACTAAACTAACCCATACCGGTAAACCTGGACTAAACTAACCCATACCGGTAAACCTGGACTAAACCAACCCATACCGGTAATCCTGGACTAAACCAACCCATACCGGTAATCCTGGACTAAACCAACCCATACCGGTAAACCTGGATTAAACCAACTGGTATACCAATAAACCTGTGCTTAACCAACCGCTATACCAGTAAATCTGTGCTAAACCAACCCGTATACCAGTAAACCTGTGCTAAACCAACCCATACCAGTAAACCTGGACTAAACCAACCCATACCAGTAATCCTGTACTAAACCAACCCATAAACCAGTAAACCTGTGCTAAACCATCCGCTATACCAGTAAACCTGTGCTAAACCAACCACTATACCAGTAAACCTGTGCTAAACCAACCGCTATACCAGTAAACCTGTGCTTAGCCAACCACTATACCAGTAAACCTGTGCTTAACCAACCGCTATACTAGTAAACCTGTGCTTAATCAACCCGTATACCAGTAAACCTGTGCTTAACCAACCGCTATACCAGTAAACCTGTGCTTAATCAACCGCTATACCAGTAAACCTGTGCTTAACCAACCGCTATACCAGTAAACCTGTGCTAAACCAACCCGTATACCAGTAAACCTGTGCTTAACCAACCGCTATACCAGTAAACCTGTGCTTAATCAACCGCTATACCAGTAAACCTGTGCTTAACCAACCGCTATACCAGTAAACCTGTGCTTAACCAACCGCTATACCAGTAAACCTGTGCTTAACCAACCGCTATACCAGTAAACCTGTGCTTAACCAACCCGCTATACCAGTAAACCTGTGCTTAATCAACCCGTATACCAGTAAACCTGTGCTTAACCAACCGCTATACCAGTAAACCTGTGCTTAATCAACCGCTATACCAGTAAACCTGTGCTTAACCAACTGCTATACCAGTAAACCTGTGCTAAACCAACCCGTATACCAGTAAACCTGTGCTTAACCAACCGCTATACCAGTAAACCTGTGCTTAACCAACCCGCTATACCAGTAAACCTGTGCTTAATCAACCGCTATACCAGTAAACCTGTGCTTAATCAACCGCTATACCAGTAAACCTGTGCTTAACCAACCGCTATACCAGTAAACCTGTGCTTAACCAACCGCTATACCAGTAAACCTGTGCTTAACCAACCGCTATACCAGTAAACCTGTGCTTAACCAACCCGCTATACCAGTAAACCTGTGCTTAATCAACCGCTATACCAGTAAACCTGTGCTTAACCAACCGCTATACCAGTAAACCTGTGCTTAACCAACCGCTATACCAGTAAACCTGTGCTTAACCAACCCGTATACCAGTAAACCTGTGCTTAACCAACCGCTATACCAGTAAACCTGTGCTTAACCAACCGCTATACCAGTAAACCTGTGCTTAACCAACCGCTATACCAGTAAACCTGTGCTTAATCAACCGCTATACCAGTAAACCTGTGCTTAACCAACCGCTATACCAGTAAACCTGTGCTTAACCAACCGCTATACCAGTAAACCTGTGCTTAACCAACCCGTATACCAGTAAACCTGTGCTTAACCAACCGCTATACCAGTAAACCTGTGCTTAACCAACCGCTATACCAGTAAACCTGTGCTTAACCAACCGCTATACCAGTAAACCTGTGCTTAATCAACCGCTATACCAGTAAACCTGTGCTTAACCAACCGCTATACCAGTAAACCTGTGCTTAACCAACTGCTATACCAGTAAACCTGTGCTTAACCAACCCGCTATACCAGTAAACCTGTGCTTAATCAACCCGTATCCACCTCACAATACGTGCACTGAACCCAACAGTTATTATTTTCAATGTAAGTACAGTAGTTAAAAACGCCTCATATGAAATATGACCAAAAACTCTAATTTGACAAAATCACAGTGTGTAAAGAAACTATGAGGACGAGCGGGAGGGCTTGACCTGAGCTTTAACTCTTAGAGACGGACTCGTCCATAACCACAGCTCTGAGGATCTGTTCCTGAGGGTCTCCAGTTACTATAACAAATCTTACATTAAATAATGATCAACAGATCTTCGGATTGGACAGGTCTCCACACCATCTTTATGAAGCAGTGTTTGATAATGAATAAAGCTTTGTCAGAATAAGAAATTATTATATTTCAAATCCTGCACACGGTCTATATTTAGTGGCGATAATCCCGTGATAATCTACGGCGTATAAATGAAAGCTCGTGCAGCAGGAGACTTCTGGAATATGAGTTCAGGGAATATCTGTCGTTCCCCGAGAGACTTCAGTCGAAATGATCAAAGCTGGTGTGCATCCACACATCACATCACACCGCTGGATTTATGGTCTGGCAAAATAATTACTATGGTTTGTTTCTTATGCAGTCATTTATGACTCAAGCTGTTAAATGTGCAGTCTGGACTGGAAGAAAGCTTCAAGTAAATAGACTTCACAAACAATCAATGCTTTCAGAACACAATTCAGCAGTTTTGTTGCCATAAACAACCACACGATCCAAATGCATTATTGACCAGGCATATGCGCTAGCCCCAGCTGTCTCCAAATAATAGTCCAGAGAGTTTCACTCGTCTGCTGTATGAACGTCACGTTCAGATGTTTTCAGATGAAGCCTGATCCAATATCTTCGAAGATTCCTCAACTAATGAGATATTATGTCTACAATGAGGAATGATGCCGCAAACATTACTGAAAAGCTAAATAAATCAGTGACATTACAAACGGGCAGTTTTACCAAACACAACAATTATCTTAGCAAAAGTGTTGCAGTGTATGGAGACCCTTGAGGAGCAGAAGGGTTTATATGTTTTGAATGTGTATTTGTAGTGTAAATCTTAAAAGAATATATTTGAAAAACTCTCCTTGCAGATAATATAGTTTTAACAGGACAGATTGTTTCAAATAGGCTTTGCAGAAAATGTCCGCCCAGACGAGGGTCTCAGTACCAACATTACAGTAGTCGGTACCATTAAAATTGTATGGTTCTCAGTACCACAGTAAAATATGTTGGAACGATTTTACTGTTTTATTTAACAATTTGATAAAAATATTAAATTAAATGACTTTAGTATTTATGATGGTGATCATTATAAGTAAATCATTACTGTAAACATTTGAAGGCAACATGATGTTTAAAGTAAAAAATAAGCAACCCTCTACGCACACCTATTAATAATAATTATCATTATTAGCGTTAGTATTATTATTATATTGAGACTGTATAACAGAAGCATAATATATTTCTGTCAATTTCTTCAAGTTAAACCAAGCTTTTATTTTGACCTTTGAGTTTCTGTGGGTGTATGACGTATGATATGACGATAGTTAAAGGTAAAATGCTCATGAAGTGAGTCTCAGGCCATGTCCACAATAATGCGCTTTTATTGGAAACATATTTTTCTCTCCGCTTTGGCCTTCGTCGACACTGAGATGGCATTTTCAGTCAACGAAAGCATACACTCAAAAAAATGCTGGGTTAAAAACAATTGAAGTTGCAATTGGGTTGTTTTAACCCAACGGTTGATTTTTTTTAAACCCTGCAATTGGGTTGTTTTAGCCCAGTGGTTGGGTTAAATGTCGCTTAAGACAACCCAAATGCTGGGTTAAAACAACCCAATTGCTCAGTTAGTCAATATTCACCCCAACTTGGGTTGTTTGTAGTCCAGCATTTTTAAAGTGTAGCTTTTTGAAAATGCTCCCCAAAGCAGATCGATTTTGAAAACGCTGTCTTCGTGTTGTAGTTTGGACTGTGAAGACCGAGGCTTTTGAAAACAGCGACACATTTTTAGTCATGTGATGCAGCCTGATGGCCTTTGTCATAATGTTTGTTGGTTTTGTGAGCTCGTCCTTACTGTGGGAGTAAGCGATCCGCAGGATACTGTTATTTGAAGTGGTCCAATATTTTGCCGTATTTGTTTTGGCACGTCTCCCAGACTATATTCCCGATCGCTTTTGAAACTTTATACTCCTTTGTTACTCGCATCAATAACTCCACCTCTCTGTCGGCCCATTTCAAAAACTGCAAAAGAGCCGGAAAGCAAATAAACACCTAGAGGAAACGACAGGTCGAAGCGTCCTAAAGGGTTAGTTCACCCAAAAATGAAAATGATTTCATTAATTACTCACCCTCATGTGGTTGGACACCCGTCAGACCTTCGTTCATCTTCAGAACACAAATGAAGATATTTTAGTGTAAAGCTGAGAAAGGCTTCAGATAGGCCTCCATTGGCATTCAGTCCATTCCCACTCACAAGACCCATAAAGGCCCTAAGCACATCGACACACAGCCCATCTCACTACAGCGGCTGGACAATCATTTTACCAAGCGAGTTTTTGTACGCAAAAAAAAATCTAAATAATGACTTTATCCGCCAAGTTATTGTCTTCCGTGTAGGTCTCGGACGGGAACTCACGCGATAGCGGCGCTCCTCCTCTTCCGGGTCATGAACGGCGGAGCGTCATATTCTCACGCATGCGTCGAGTTCACGTCAATAACTTGGTGGATAAAGTTGTTATTTTGATTTTTGTGCGCACAATAACTATTTTCGTGGTATTGTAACATTATTATGCTGGTATCGTTTTAAACATTTCAGTACTTACTTGGTTCCGAAGTACGGGTACTTTTGACATCCCTAATTTGGACCAATACATGCTTGTCCGGCAGCAGCGGTCAATCCGGCTCAACGCCGGCAGTACTGCTACCAACTCAAGCAGATGATATGCCAGTGGTGTCGCAAGAAGAGGCACAGTAGGCACAACCTGCAAGGCCTGCACCAAGTGTACACGCAGATGCCATATGCCCTCAATAATTTTTGTGCAATCAATAATTTCTGTGTGTCCTGCCCCTGAATGAATTCAAGCAGTTCTGCACATGCTTGTTGGTGAGATGCACCATCATGGTGACCTAGTCCAACTTAACACAGAAAAGAGATACTCTGCAGAGAGAGATTGCTCTTTTCCCGGTTGACCTAAAGCTCTAGATGGCTGAGCACCAGGTCCCTGTGTTCACACAACAGATCTCAAGACTGAGCTACAATGAGCAAGTCTTTGAGATAGTTGAGAATGCGAATGCCCACTCCCCTCAGCTGGCCATCTGCAACTTTCGGGAAGACACTGGGGGACAGGGACAGCCCAAAAGGGGAGGAACTTGTACTCTTATATCCGACCGAAGTATGTGTCCTTCATGTTGATCGCTGAAAACCAATCTTAGGGCTGAATGCAGGTAAGAATGCATTTCAGCGTCTTGAACAGAAGCTTGTGAAGGGCCCTGTTCAAGACAGGCAGATCCAAGGTCTGCCGTAACCCACAGCCTTTCTTGAGTGTTTCGAGACTTCATGTCAAGCTCAATGGTGTCTTACTGCACTCTGCATCCTTGTCTGACACTGAGGTAAACAAGACCTGTGGGGCCGCTGGGCGAACTGAAGCACATAACCGAGTCTGACCAGCAGCCATATCACCCTGCAGCCCAAGACTGGTTTCCCACTGAGACTAAGCAGGGCTGGGCCTGGTCAGTACCTGGATGGGAGACCAACTGGATAAACTAGGAGCTGCTGGTAGAGTTGTTAGTGAGGCCAGCAGGGGGCGCTCACCCTGTGGTCTGTGTGGGTCCTAACACCCCAGTATAGTGATGGGGACACTATACTGACAAAGAGCACCGTCTTTCAGATGAGACGTTAAACCGAGGTCCCGTCTCTCTGTGGTCGTTAAAAATATCAGGATGTCCTTTGATAAAGAGTAGGGGTGTAACCCCGGCATCCTGGCCAAATCTGCCCATTGGCCCCTGTCCGTCATGGCCTCCTAATAATCCCTCTCTGCTGATTGGCTTCAACACTCTGTCTCCTCTCCACCAATCAGCTGGTGTGTGGTGAGCGTTCTGGCGCAATATGGCTGCCGTCGCATCATCAGGTGGTGCTGCACATTGGTGGTGGTTGAGGAGATCCCCCCTTTTGACGTCACTCCATGGAAATAACCCGGTTTATTATTAAAGTGCTGTAAACGCGGTTTACTTGCGTTGTCAGTTTACTGGTTTGCATGTAAACGGAGGAAACTGGTTATTTCAATAAGCTGATATTTGTGAGCTATCAGTTTACTGGTGTGCATGTAAACGCGCCCAGTGTCGCCGAAGAGGCCGGCCTGGGAGATGGGAGCGTCAAGATTGCAAAATTTGTTGACTTCCCTCTTCTGGGCCAAGTTTAGAGATGGCGTTCCTGGACCAACAAGGTGGACATCGTCCTGTGAATGAACAAAGTGGTTCTCTGCGGAGACCAGAAACCAGAACGGGGAATAACGGGGGGGTCTCCACCTCATTCAAAGTATTGGAGTCTTGCTCTGAACATCGTGACGGTCAGGTTCCCGCAGTGAGATTTGTCAACTAATACTGCTTCAGTGTGTTTACGGCCCAGACAGTGAGGCAGTGATTGTGGCTGTCAGACAGGGCCAGGGAACGAACACATCTTAAACACACAGGTGAAATGCCATCTTTAGGACGCAAACGTCACCCGTGCTTGCTCTTTTAGGGAAACTTATCTTTATCCACGGGTGCGATCACTGCACTCGTCTGTGCAGACTTGCTCTTTTGGCGCTGAATACGCCTTATTTCTAACGCAGAACGCCTCCTTTCTCAAGCGAAGCAGCGAAATAAGCGAAATAACTACTCGGCTCTGAGGAAAAAAGCTGAATTTCCGGCAAGCTTATATGTCCGGGGGAGTGGCTTGCCATGCAAATCTCACTCGCCTATGTTCATTGGTCTGTTTTCTTACCACCCAAAGGTGATTTGGCTCCCAAATGAGCCCCCTATACGTCCGTATCGGTGTAAAAATGAATGTGACTGACTGACTGGGAATTGTAGTGTTACCCGATATTACATTTAAAGTTAATATATCTTAAATTAACTTAATTGCATTTTAATCATAGCAAATGTGTTTAAATACATGCAAGTTTCAATAGAAATGACATTAAAGTATATTTTCAAACTGTCCTCCCAAAAAAACGACTCTAGGTTGTTTTTCAAGCATCTTAGTACAACCTTTATTTGAGTTTTAAAGACATGTGTCCTCTAGCTGCCGTAAAAATAAAGCTGGTGTCGCGTTACGTTCCAGTGTGAAAGGACGTCTAACTGTCGTTAGCAATCAAAATGAGTGTTCATTTCACATTCACATGTTGTTGTATATTGCAATGCTTTACCAACTGAGCTATGCAAAACCTGAAATATTACGCAGATAAAAGGGGAAAATGCTGTAAAGTGAAAGTGTCCTGCTGTCTATAGCAGCACAACTTTAGTAAACGCTCCTATGGGTCGTATTTCAAGGAAGGGACAAACGACCTATATAGGCGTATTGAGTGGAGGACATGTATATTTTAGTTGACCTTAAATGTCATTCATCAGTACATTTAATTCTAAAGCTCAGGTAATTGCATTTAATATAATACGTATATATCTATAATACGTGTTAATGTAATTGTCTTGCATGTAAGGGTCTGAAAACATTACATTGAGCTTGTCCTTATGTATATTAAATTAAAATCTGTTATTTCAATAGTTAGTCTAATGCAGATGCAGATCCTTTAATTGTTAAGAACATCACACCACACGCTGGCTTTTAGTTAGCTGTCTTTTTAAATTGACCTGGACTGACACAGTGAACTTTAAACAGATGCGTCAATATTCCCCATTTTACAGCTCGTCGGTTCACACACTGCTCCTCCGCTCTGGTGAGTTATTAGTTATTCGTTTTTTTGGAAGTTCAAAACTAAGGTCAACAAATAAACTCTTGGATGAGCCGCACATGTGTTTTCTTTAACACGACTGTCCGACTCTTCACATGGACGGGGTTATGTCTTCAGTTCCAGGACACAAAGCCAGGCTTTCTACTCAATACACTGCAAAAAATGCTCTTCTTACCTGGTATTTTTGTCTTGTTTCTAGTCAAAATATCCAAAAAATCTTTGTTTTGGGAAAAATAACTCAAAATGAAGAAAGTTTTTGCTTAAAATAAGATAAATAATCTGCCAATGGGGTGAGAAAAATAATCTTGTTTTCTGTTTGAATTAAGATTATTTTTCTCACCCCATTGGCAGATTATTTATCTTATTTTAAGCAAAAACTCTCTTCATTTTGAGTTATTTTCCCCAAAACAAGACAATTACTTTCACTTGTCTAGTAAATACTTCTTGTTTTAAGAGTTTTTAGATGTTTGGACTCGAAACAAGACAAAAATACTGAGTAAGAAAAGCATTTTTTGCAGTGTATGCTTAACTTTGCAATGCCAGCTTCCTCTGATTATAGTAGTAGCAGACTGTTCGTGTCGGTAGAGTAAGTTGGCATGTAGTAAACCAGTGAGGTCCCGAATTTGAGCTATTTAGGGGGTTCGGGTGTAGCGCTGTCTGCTCCCCTGAGAAGATTTCTCTGATCTACATCTGTGCATTTTAAGATGTTTGAAGGTTAAAAATGAATAATAAATAGCTTTCTAAACCATGTTAGTGGGCAGTAGATTATCTGTCAAACCTGCTGTCTCATTTCATCACTCTCTCACTCTTTCCTTTTCTCTCAGTCTCCTTCTCTTCCCTTCCTAAAGCTGAGCTTTCCATCTGTGTCCGTGAAGAAAGTGAACATACACAGCAAAAAATGCTTTTCTTACTCAGTATTTTTGTCTTGTTTCTAGTCAAAATATAAAACAATTCTTAAAATAAGAAGTATTTACTAGACAAGCAAAAGTAATTGTCTTGTTTTGGGGAAAAATAACTCAAAATGAAGAGAGTTTTTGCTTAAAATAAGATAAATAATCTGCCAATGGGGTGAGGAAAATAATCTTGTTTTCTGTTTGAATTAAGATTATATCTCTCACCCCATTGGCAGATTATTTATCTTATTTTAAGCAAAAACTCTCTTCATTTTGAGTTATTTTCCCCCAAAACAAGACAATATTTAAATTAGTGTGTGTATTTGGTAGTTCGAGTGTGTAACAAGACACGAAACTGAACTGAAGGGATCACACGCTTTCAGAGAGGCAACTTGTGCGCACGTTCCGGTGTGTGTGTGTGTGTGTGTGTGTGTCAGACAGCATGAGAACGCAAGGAGTTGTTTTTCGCAAGTTATTACGTATAATAACTCTTTTTAACATCAAGAAATGATCATAAGTAACAGTAGTCGTGTGCCCAGTCTGTTCTCTGCCTATTAAAATCACTCAGATGTTGTGTGCCGTTGTGATATGCATATCGCGATATGTACATTTGCGATATTTCGATCATTTCGATATATTGCGTAGCCCTAGTTAATACACTATTATTTTACATCATTTATTATATACACCTCGGAAAAATACCGAGCTCCAGACCTCATAATCTCATGGCTGGATATGGATGCAAAGGTACTGATAGTTAGCAGAATATCTGTTGATGGAATAAAGATAATAAAGAATAAAGCTCGGCACAGATACTCTGAAGTTGATCTGATAATGCTGAATTATAGATCTGGTTTATGCTATCAGATTCCAAACATTAAATGTCTGTAATAACATTAGATGAACTCTTTAAATACTCAGACTGGAGTTACTTATGCGTTTATTACTTGATGTTCACGCAGAACAGTCAGAGCGGAAGGTTTTGAGGATCATAGAGTTCAGATGAACTCAGTGAAGAGGACCTTAGTGAGCACAGGCTCTGTTGATTTCCAGAGTTGTTTGTGTGTTCAGAGACTGTGTGTTAATGTGTAAGCCGTCTGAAGAACGAGCGCTTCTGGATGTTTGTGCTGATGGCTAGACAAACTGTGTTTTGTCACGATGACTTTCAGTGTTATCTTTACACACACACACACACATGGTCATCGGCTTGTGTTCGTATAGTAAAGCTGTGTGTGTGTATGTGTGTGTGTTTCAGAGCTCAGTTCCACGCTTATGGAGAAGATGCAGTCTCAGGATGTTCTGCTGGGGCTTCAGCTGCCGGAGCTGGATGATCTGGGTCAGTTCCTGCGCTCTCTGCCCACCTCGGCTCTCCTCGGCCTGGGTGCGCTGACCGCGGTGCTAGCCTACTGGATCGCCAGCCGGCCACGAGCCATCGTCCCACCCTGCGACCTCCGGCACCAGTCTCAGGAAGTGCAGGTTACACACACTCCACACACACACTCCACACTACATGGGTAATGTCCACACACAACTTAATTTTTCATATAAACAAATCTATATGAAATGCAAATTACTATTTTCTAGTGTTATTACAGTTCCTGAAATCACACAGAAGCATTTAAAGCTTTAAAACAAGCTTTAAAAAAATTCTCTGAAATTAACAAAAAAGATGTTTGCAGTGGGTAACATATTAGTAAATCGATAAAATATTGATTAATAATTAAAATAATTAAATTCTAAGATCCCAATAACTGAAATTTCTTTATGGTTTACATTTTTATTACTAATGAATATACACAATTTCTGTATGAAAAAAAAAATATATATATATATTTGTGTATACAGTACAGGCCAAACGTTTGGACACATTAATATGTGTAATGTTTCTGAAAGAAGTTTCTTCTGCTCATCAAGCCTGCATTTATTTGATCAAAAATACAGATTTTTTTTTAATATTGTGATTTATTATTACAATTTAAAATAATTGTTTTTCAGTGTATTCTCCTTTAAATGCTGATTTATTTATGATCCTTCAGAAATCATTCTCAGATGAGGATTCATTAGGAGTGTTGGAGACAGTCCTGCTCACTAATATATCTGAGGAAGAAAAGGCTCAGAAGAACGGCATTTATTCAAAATAAAAACATATTTTCAAATAATATAAATCTCCTTTACTATCAATTTAACACATCCTTGCTGAAGAAAAGTATTGATTTATTTTTAAAAAAAAAGAAAGTAAAAAAATGACTGACCAGTAGAGTATATTGTTGGTACAAAAGATTTCTATTTTTAAAACATTGGCTTCTTTTTGTTACGTGTTGCTGCAGTCGGGCAATGAGAAGTCCAAGACATCCAAAACTAAACGGGTTTATTTTCACAAAGACCAACTCAGAACAGAATATACACAACGCTGGAGAACGGAAACTACATAACACTCTTACTATAACAAACACACACAAGAACCGACCAGGAGTGAGGGGAGTGAGCCCAAACATAAAGGTGCGCTAACGATGAGGAGCAGGTGCTGGGAACCCGGGGAGAGCGGGAGAGAAGAGGAGGAAGTGACTTCAGGTGTGAGACAGGGAGGATCTTGGGAAATGGGTCCGGGGACGGGAGGGACTGTGACACTTATTTATTTTTTACTTTTTATTCACGAAAGTATTATAAAAAAAGTATCACAGGTTATGAACAAATATTAGTCATATGAACTGTTTCCAACACTCCTAATGAATCCTCATCTGAGAATGATTTCTGAAGGATCATGATCACTGAAGACTGGAGGAACATCCTGAACATTCAGCTTTTGGCCTGGACTGTATGCAGGGGTGCCGCCAGAAATTCTGGGCCCCCTACAATTTTTACAGATAAAATTTAACCCAATAAACATGCCCTGTATACTTTAAAAAAGATATTTAGCACATTGCATAGTTAAAATGTCTAAAGATGAGTACAAAGCCTACAAAAACAAGAAAAAAATATAGAAAGATGTACTTGTTTACATAAAAGGGAGAACATTTATTATCTCAATTGCAATTGCAAGCACAACAGAACATATTGTACACATATTGACATATATTTTACATGAGCAAGCTTAAGCTGGGTCCACCTGCTCAATCAGGAAACATCAGCTAGAACTAACTCATAATTAAATCAGTCAAGGAATAAAACTAGCTAGGCCAAAAGGGCTCAAAATCAAGACACACCAGGAGTAATGCCAGGTGTGTCTTGGCATTACTCATTCAACCTATTGTAAGTCGATGTATCATCACAAGAGTCTTGAAAATATATTATGAAGGTTGAAAAGTTACCTAGTGCTACTTTAAGAACATCAAGTAAGACAGCATCGATCGTAGCAGCAGCACTGTCACGTGACAGAACATGGCAAACTGATTTTGTAATTTTTGAAGCGTGTAGATTACTTTTTGTTTATCATCACGTGGCGAACACAGTAGATAAGACGTGTTTAGAGGCTTCAATCTTCGTAAAGTTTCGCGCTCAGGCTCACCTTGTTCATTTGAGACGGGGACGGGGGGCGTGGGAGAAGGGTGTGCAGCAGCCACTGAATCTGTGTCTACGAGACATGATAACCCGGAGACAGCACATCAGAGATGTATTGTTGGATGTAAATTATAATTCAGTAATTATTTTAGCTAGATAAAAGCAGGTCATGTAGCAACAAAAATAAGTAGGCTAACTCTGAAAGTTTTGGAATAACGTTAGAGGAATAGGGCAAGCTGCCTTTCTTTTTGAAAAATTGTGAGACATACTGTAGACTTCGTCGTTCTCTGTCTTCTCTTTCCTTCTTTCCGTTTTTGATGCCCCGACTTTTGATGTGACATACCTGCGTGTGTCACTGTCTGCGCTTCATCATAGCAAGTGCAATAACCAAGAGCTCACGCTAGCGTGGACCGCGCAGGTGGAATGAACCATTGTGAGGGAGGGGGGAGAAGGTTGTGACTGACATTTTGAAATTAGTTTTTTAAATATAAAATCAAAATACACATTTACTGCATGAGGGGCCCAAGCACATTTAATGTATGTATAAAAAAGAGAAAATAAATAAGAAAAGAAAAAGGGGGTCTGCTCTTCTGGGCCCTAAATCAGTCTGGGCCCTTAGAATCGTCCTAACCTTCCACCCCTTTACGGCGCCCTTGACTGTATGTCCGGCTCAAGTCCAGCTCAGGAGAGGTCAATAAACGCCATCTTTATAAAGCTCTAAAAGCCCTCACTAATGATCGGACAGGACACCGACGAGCACATCCTACAGAGGCCAAGCCCATGCAAATATAAATGCAAACACAGATGCAAACAAGCATCAGACGAACAATTCAACAATGCTTCTTTCATACAGTAATTGAAATGGGATTTACAGCAGATGTCCTCCTCTCTCAGCCTTTCTGTCCCGTGTGTTTTCCAGCTTGAAGATGGAGCTCGGCGGTCCATGATGGGCAGCGGATCCGAGCTTTTGGCATATTACCACGAGGATGCCAAAACCATGTACGAGGTGTTTCAGCGAGGCTTCCACATCACCGGTGAGACACACATTATCAGCCGCACACCTGCATCTGATTCATGCAAATCATGTACAATCACACAGCGCTTCGCCTGGACAATATCGCCTGACCCGCGGAAAAAGGTCAACAGAAAACAGTCTAGCTGAAGAGATAAAGATGCATTCCTACAGCTCAGACTAGCTTCCACCGACTGTATGTATACAAACCCGATTCCTAAACATTTGGGACACTGTAGAAATTGTGAATAAAAAAGGAATGCAATAATTTACAAATCTCATAAACTTATTTCATTCACAATAGAATACAGATCACATATCAAATGATGAAAGTGAGACATTTTGAAATGTCATGCCATATGTTGGCTCATTTTGGATTTCATGAGAGCTACACATTCCAAACAAGTTGGGACAGGGAGCAATAAGAGGGCGGAAAAGTTAAATGTACATATAAGGAACAGCTGGAGGACCAATTTGCAACTTATTAGGTCAATTGGGAACATGATTGGGTATAAAAAGAGCCTCTCAGAGTGGCAGTGTCTCTCAGAAGGCCAGATGGGCAGAGGATCACCAATTCCCCCAATGCTGCGGCGAAAAATAGTGGAGCAATATCAGAGGAGTTTCTCAGGGAAAAACTGCAAAGAGTTCTTATCTTTCACCCGTAGAAAACATTTGGTGCATCATAAAGAGGAAGATGCGACAAAGAAGACCTAAGCCAGCTGAGCAACTAGAAGCCTGTATTAGACAAGAATGGGACAACATTCCTATTCCTAAACTTGAGCAACTTGTCTCCTCAGTTCCCAGATGTTTGCAGACTGATATAAAAAGAAGAGGGGATGCCACGCAGGGGGAAACATGGCCTTGGCCCAACTTTTTTGGAATGTGTAGCTCTCATGAAATGCAAAATGAGCCAATATTTGGCATGACATCTCAAAATGTCTCACCTTCAACATTTGATATGTTATCTATGTTGTATTCTGAATAAAAGAGTGTAATTTTAAACTTCCACATCATTGCATTCTGTTTTTATTCACAATTTGTTCAGTGTCGGGGCGGCAGTGGCTCAGTGGTTCATGTAGGTTGTCTACAAACCAGAAGGTTGGTGGTTCAATCCCCGGTTCCACCTGACCAAGTGTCGAGGTGTCCATGAGCAAGACACCTAACCCCAGCTGCTCCCGACGAGCTGGATGGTGCCTTACATGGCTGACATCGCCGTCGGTGTATGAATGGGTGAATGTGAGGCAAAAATGTAAAGTGCTTTGAATAAAAGCGCTATATAAATGCAGTCCATTTCAGTGTCCCAACTTTTTTAGAAACAGGTTTGTATATATATGAGTGCATAATCTTCTGAAAGCCGGCGTGTAATTTGAGCTAGACCACATAATGAAATACTGCTTTCTGTAATAACACACATTCATTGCTCCAGGCAAACAGCGCTGAACTAGACACATTCATGTACTCAGATCTGATATCCTCTTGATCCCACAACAAAGGGTTGTGTGGGTACTTCATTATTTAATGCATTCATTAATAGCAAGCATTTGATAGCGTTAGGTGATAAAAATACTATTCATTGTTAGTTCATGTTCGCTCAGGTTCATTAAACCATATTAACAGATGCAACTTTTGATTTGAATCACGTATTAACATTAAATGAGATTAACAAATGCTTTAGAGGTATTGTTCAGGGTTCCTGCGGGTCTTAAAGTCTTAATTTGACCTTCCACAGTTTAAGGTCTTAAAAATGTCTGGATCAGAAAGTCTTAAATTCAATATCATGGCATTAAATTAGAGCCCTGTGATTTCTGTGATCCATTCATAAAACTGTAATTTATAATGCAGAATGACATGGGATTGGTCAGATTTTGTGTAAAAAAATAAACAGTAGGTCTGACTCTTAAAGGGCCAGTTACCCATTAACGAGAATCCTGGGATCATTTCCTCGGCCTAATGTCGCTCAAACCCGTCAGGCTTTCCTTCCTCATATAAGGCCATGGAGTCTCTTCAGAACATCTGGAATAATCCGCTCGATCCGTACGGATCCGTTTCTCTTTATGAGCTTTCTGAAGCGTCAGTGGAAGTTGCTTAGCCTGTCAATGGAGGACAGAAATCTGTCCATTTCATTACAAATATCTTAATTTGTGTTCAGATTAGAGAGCCACATTTAATCATTAAAGCAGAGGCCAGAAACATTAACACAATAAACTATAAACAGATTTCATAAGGTCTTAAATTAAACTGCCTCCACCGCATACATGATGTTTACCTCAGGATTTCTGTTTTCCAGCTCAAACTCTAAACATCCTTAAATCAGGACACATTAATGATAGCAGAATGAAGAAATTAAATCTCTTTTCTGAAAAACTGAACAGAATAAAGTGATTTTATTAATAAACCAGAGCAAATGTCATCAGTGGGTGTGATCATTACTCTCATCTTTACGAGTTAAGCTGATCTTTATGAACCCATTGACTGATATTTGCTCTCGTTTTAATCATAAAATCCCTTTCACAAAATTTCTGATCTCAAGCTTTAAGCAATTTTTGGTTAAATTAATTAAAAAGTGATGGAGATCTGTTTGAGATTATGTTCTCAGACTCTGAAATGTCACTAATAAATCATTGACTTTTTGAGACCATATTGTTGTGTTGCATTTAGTTTATTCCTTAAGTTTTGTTTAAAGGGGTCATGAATTGAGAAATCAACTTTTGATATATCCCACATGAAAAAAATACTATAGTATATTATAGTAAAATTTCTCTAGTAAATACTTAAGTGTTTTTGAACCATACTGAAGTAAAGATACTACAGTAAATTAGCAAAGTGAAGTAAATACTATAATATTCTACAGTTTACTGTAGTATCTTTACTATAGTGTGGTTTAAAAACACTATAGTATTTACTACAGTAATTTTACTATAATATTCTACAATTTACTGTAGTATCTTTACTATAGTGTGGTTCAAAACACTATAGTATTTACTACAGTAATTTTACTATAATCTACAATTTACTGTAGTATCTTTACTATAGTGTGGTTCAAAAACACTATAGTATTTACTACAGTAATTTTACTATAATCTACAATTTACTGTAGTATCTTTACTATAGTGTGGTTAAAAACACTATAGTATTTACTACAGTAATTTTACTATAATATTCTACAATTTACTGTAGTATCTTTACTATAGTATGGTTCAAAACACTATAGTATTTACTAGAGTAATTTTACTATAATATACTACAATTTACTGTTGTATCTTTACTATAGTGTGGTTCAAAAACACTATAGTATTTACTAGAGTAATTTTACTATAATATACTACAATTTACTGTAGTATCTTTACTATAGTGTGGTTCAAAAACACTATAGTATTTACTACAGTAATTTTACTATAATATACTACAATTTACTGTAGTATCTTTACTATAGTAAGGTTCGAAAACACTATAGTATTTACTACAGTAATTTTACTATAATATTCTACAATTTACTGTAGTATCTTTACTATAGTGTGGTTCAAAAACACTATAGTATTTACTACAGTAATTTTACTATAATATTCTACAATTTACTGTAGTATCTTTACTATAGTGTGGTTCAAAACACTATAGTATTTACTACAGTAATTTTACTATAATCTACAATTTACTGTAGTATCTTTACTATAGTATGGTTCAGAAACACTATAGTATTTACTAGAGTAATTTTACTATAATATACTACAATTTACTGTAGTATCTTTACTATAGTGTGGTTCAAAAACACTATAGTATTTACTAGAGTAATTTTACTATAATATACTACAATTTACTGTAGTATCTTTACCATAATATGGTTAAAACACTATAGTATTTACTACAGTAATTTTACTATAATATTCTACAATTTACTGTAGTATCTTTACTATAGTGTGGTTCAGAAACACTATAGTATTTACTACAGTAATTTTACTATAATATACTACAATTTACTGTAGTATCTTTACTATAGTGTGGTTCAGAAACACTATAGTATTTACTAGAGTAATTTTACTATAATATACTACAATTTACTGTAGTATCTTTACTATAGTATGGTTCAGAAACACTATAGTATTTACTAGAGTAATTTTACTATAATATACTACAATTTACTGTAGTATCTTTACTATAGTATGGTTCAGAAACACTATAGTATTTACTAGAGTAATTTTACTATAATATACTACAATTTACTGTAGTATCTTTACTATAGTGTGGTTCAAAACACTATAGTATTTACTACAGTAATTTTACTATAATATTCTACAATTTACTGTAGTATCTTTACTATAGTGTGGTTCAAAAACACTATAGTATTTACTAGAGTAATTTTACTATAATATTCTACAATTTACTATAGTATCTTCACTATAGTGTGGTTCAAAAACACTATAGTATTTACTAGAGTAATTTTACTATAATATACTACAATTTACTGTAGTATCTTTACTATAGTGTGGTTCAAAAACACTATAGTATTTACTACAGTAATTTTACTATAATATACTACAATTTACTGTAGTATCTTTACTATAGTGTGGTTCAAAAACACTATAGTATTTACTAGAGTAATTTTACTATAATATTCTACAATTTACTATAGTATCTTCACTATAGTGTGGTTCAAAAACACTATAGTATTTACTAGAGTAATTTTACTATAATATACTACAATTTACTGTAGTATCTTTACTATAGTGTGGTTCAAAAACACTATAGTATTTACTAGAGTAATTTTACTATAATATACTACAATTTACTGTAGTATCTTCACTATAGTGTGGTTCAAAAACACTATAGTATTTATTACAGTAATTTTACTATAATATTCTACAATTTACTATAGTATCTTCACTATAGTGTGGTTCAAAAACACTATAGTATTTACTACAGTAATTTTACTATAATATTCTACAATTTACTGTAGTATCTTTACTATAGTGTGGTTCAAAAACACTATAGTATTTACTAGAGTAATTTTACTATAATATTCTACAATTTACTATAGTATCTTCACTATAGTGTGGTTCAAAAACACTATAGTATTTACTAGAGTAATTTTACTATAATATACTACAATTTACTATAGTATCTTCACTATAGTGTGGTTCAAAAACACTATAGTATTTACTACAGTAATTTTACTATAGTATACTACAATTTACTGTAGTATCTTTACTATAGTGTGGTTCAAAAACACTATAGTATTTACTAGAGTAATTTTACTATAATATTCTACAATTTACTGTAGTATCTTTACTATAGTGTGGTTCAAAAACACTATAGTATTTACTAGAGTAATTTTACTATAATATTCTACAGTTTACTGTAGTATCTTTACTATAGTGTGGTTCAAAAACACTATAGTATTTACTAGAGTAATTTTTCTATAATATACTACAATTTACTGTAGTATCTTTACTATAGTGTGGTTCAAAAACACTATAGTATTTACTACAGTAATTTTACTATAATATACTACAATTTACTATAGTATCTTCACTATAGTGTGGTTCAAAAACACTATAGTATTTACTAGAGTAATTTTACTATAATATACTACAATTTACTATAGTATCTTCACTATAGTGTGGTTCAAAAACACTATAGTATTTACTAGAGTAATTTTACTATAATATACTACAATTTACTATAGTATCTTTACTATAGTGTGGTTCAAAAACACTATAGTATTTACTACAGTAATTTTACTATAATATACTACAATTTACTATAGTATCTTCACTATAGTATGGTTCAAAAACACTATAGTATTTACTACAGTAATTTTACTATAATATACTACAATTTACTGTAGTATCTTTACTATAGTGTGGTTCAAAAACACTATAGTATTTACTACAGTAATTTTACTATAATATTCTACAGTTTACTGTAGTATCTTTACGATATTATAGTTCAGAAACACTATAGTATTTACTTCAGTAATTTTACTGTAATTTTACTATAGTATACTATAGTATTTTTTCATGTGGGAGCTCATGGTAATAAAAGAATATCCTGTAAGTTTCCAAGCTGAAAACGTCCTTATTAGTCAAAGAGAAGTATAAGCGTGTTGAGATGCTCTTGAGAATGGATGTGACATCTCTGTGTGATATGTGTGTGAGCAGGTGATGGACCGTTTCTAGGCTCCAGACTCCCCAATCAACCCTATAAATGGCTGTCCTATAAAGAGGTGAGTGGAGAAGTGAAGTAAGTGTGGGTAAGCGTGTGTAAGCGTCTGTAAGCGTGTATAAGTGTGTGTAAGCATGTGTAAGCGTCTGTAAGCGCGTGTAAGAGCGTGTAAGCATCTGTAAGCGTGTGTAAGCGCGTGTAAGCGTGTGTAAGCATGTGTAAGCGTTTGTAAGCGTGTGTAAGCGTGTGTAAGCACTTTTGAGGGTGTGTAGTGTGTGTAAGAGTGTGTGTAAGCGTGTGTAAGAGTGTGTAATCGTTTGTAAGCATGTGTAAGCGTATGTAAGGGTGTAAGCATGTGTAAGAGTGTGTAAGCTTTTGTAAGCGTGTGTAGTGTGTGTGTGTGTGTTTAAGCGTGTGTAAGGGTGTGCAGTGCGTGCAAGTGTGTGTAAGCATGTGTAAGTGTGTGTAAGCGTGCGTAGTGTGTGTAATTGTGTATAAGCATGTGTATTGTGTAAGCGTGTGTAAGTGTGTGTAAGCGTGTGTAAGCGTGTGTACTGTGTGTAAGCATGTGTAGGCGTGTGTATTGTGTGTAAGCGTGTGTAAGCATAAGCGTGTGTATTGTGTGTAGGTGTGTGTAAGCGTAAGCGTGTGTAAGCGTGTGTAGTGTGTGTAAACGTGTGTATTGTGTGTAAGCGTGTGTAGTGTGTGTAAGCATGTGTAAGCGTGTGTATTGTGTGTAAGCGTGTGTAGTGTGTGTAAGCATGTGTAAGCGTGTGTATTGTGTGTAAGCGTGTGTAGTGTGTGTAAGCATGTGTAAGCATGAGTAAGCGTGTGCAGTGTGTGTAAGTGTGTGTAAGCGCGTGTAAGCGCTTGTAAGCGTGTGTAAGCGTGTGTATTGTGTAAGCGTGTGTAAGTGTAAGCGTGTATAGTGTGTGTAAGTGTGTGTAAGCGTGTATAGTGTGTGTAAGTGTGTGTAAGCGTGTATAGTGTGTGTAAGCGTGTATAGTGTGTGTAAGTGTGTGTAAGCGTGTATATTGTGTGTAAGCGCCCGATCTGATCCGTGTCTCCGCAGGTGTTCCGCAGGGCTGAAGACTTGGGCTCAGGTTTGCTGTCTCAGGGTTGTCAGCCCAACACGGCTCAGTTTATCGGGGTGTTTGCACAGAACCGGCCTGAGGTAAAACATCCCCAAACACCACAGCCGGCCCAGGCTCATGAACACACACTCATCCCCAAACGCCACAGCCGGCCCAGGCTCATGAACACACACTCATCCCCAAACGTCACAGCCGGCCCAGGCTCATGAACACACACTCATGCCCAAACACCACAGCCGGCCCAGGCTCATGAACACACACTCATGCCCAAATGTCACAACCGGCCCAGGCTCATGAACACACACTCATGCCCAAACACAGGCTCATGAACACACACTCATGCCCAAACACAGGCTCATGAACACACACTCATGCCCAAACACCACAGCCGGCCCAGGCTCATGAACACACACTCATCCCCAAACACCACAGCCGGCCCAGGCTCATGAACACACACTCATCCCCAAACACCACAGCCGGCCCAGGCTCATGAACACACACTCATGCCCAAACACCACAGCCGGCCCAGGCTCATGAACACACACTCATGCCCAAACACCACAGCCGGCCCAGGCTCATGAACACACACTCATCCCCAAACACCACAGCCGGCCCAGGCTCATGAACACACACTCATCCCCAAACGTCACAGCCGGCCCAGGCTCATGAACACACACTCATCCCCAAACACCACAGCCGGCCCAGGCTCATGAACACACACTCATCCCCAAACGCCACAGCCGGCCCAGGCTCATGAACACACACTCATCCCCAAACGCCACAGCCGGCCCAGGCTCATGAACACACACTCATCCCCAAACGTCACAGCCGGCCCAGGCTCATGAACACACACTCATCCCCAAACACCACAGCCGGCCCAGGCTCATGAACACACACTCATCCCCAAACGCCACAGCCGGCCCAGGCTCATGAACACACACTCATGCCCAAACACAGGCTCATGAACACACACTCATGCCCAAACACCACAGCCGGCCCAGGCTCATGAACACACACTCATCCCCAAACACCACAGCCGGCCCAGGCTCATGAACACACACTCATGCCCAAACACCACAGCCGGCCCAGGCTCATGAACACACACTCATGCCCAAACACCACAGCCGGCCCAGGCTCATGAACACACACTCATCCCCAAACGCCACAGCCGGCCCAGGCTCATGAACACACACTCATGCCCAAACACAGGCTCATGAACACACACTCATCCCCAAACGCCACAGCCGGCCCAGGCTCATGAACACACACTCATGCCCAAACACCACAGCCGGCCCAGGCTCATGAACACACACTCATGCCCAAACACCACAGCCGGCCCAGGCTCATGAACACACACTCATCCCCAAACACCACAGCCGGCCCAGGCTCATGAACACACACTCATCCCCAAACGCCACAGCCGGCCCAGGCTCATGAACACACACTCATGCCCAAACACCACAGCCGGCCCAGGCTCATGAACACACACTCATCCCCAAACACCACAGCCGGCCCAGGCTCATGAACACACACTTATGCCCAAACGCCACAGCCGGCCCAGGCTCATGAACACACACTCATCCCCAAACACCACAGCCGGCCCAGGCTCATGAACACACACTCATGCCCAAACACCACAGCCGGCCCAGGCTCATGAACACACACTCATCCCCAAACACCACAGCCGGCCCAGGCTCATGAACACACACTCATGCCCAAACGCCACAGCCGGCCCAGGCTCATGAACACACACTCATGCCCAAACACCACAGCCGGCCCAGGCTCATGAACACACACTCATCCCCAAACACCACAGCCGGCCCAGGCTCATGAACACACACTCATCCCCAAACACCACAGCCGGCCCAGGCTCATGAACACACACTCATCCCCAAACACCACAGCCGGCCCAGGCTCATGAACACACACTCATCCCCAAACACCACAGCCGGCCCAGGCTCATGAACACACACTTATGCCCAAACACAGGCTCATGAACACACACTCATGCCCAAACACAGGCTCATGAACACACACTCATGCCCAAACACAGGCTCATGAACACACACTCATGCCCAAACACAGGCTCATGAACACACACTCATGCCCAAACACAGGCTCATGAACACACACTCATGCCCAAGCATAGGCTCATGAACACACACTCATGCCCAAACACAGGCTCATGAACACACACTCATGCCCAAACACAGGCTCATGAACACACACTCATGCCCAAACACAGGCTCATGAACACACACTCATGCCCAAACACAGGCTCATGAACACACACTCATGCCCAAGCATAGGCTCATGAACACACACTCATGCCCAAACACAGGCTCATAAACACACACTCATGCCCAAACACAGGCTCATGAACACACACTCATGCCCAAACACAGGCTCATGAACACACACTCATGCCCAAGCATAGGCTCATGAACACACACTCATGCCCAAACACAGGCTCATGAACACACACTCATGCCCAAGCATAGGCTCATGAACACACACTCATGCCCAAACACAGGCTCATGAACACACACTCATGCCCAAACACAGGCTCATGAACACACACTCATGCCCAAACACAGGCTCATGAACACACACTCATGCCCAAACACAGGCTCATGAACACACACTCATGCCCAAACACAGGCTCATGAACACACACTCATGCCTGCTCTTCTGCCTTTCAGTGGATCATCTCTGAGCTGGCCTGCTACACTTACTCTATGGTGGTGGTGCCGCTGTACGACACACTCGGACCCGACGCCATCCGCTACATCATCAACACCGGTCAGGCCCTGCACACACACACACACACACACCCACACACACACACACACACACACACACACACCACACACTCACTCATTCACACACCCTTCACACACTGCAAAAAATGCCCTTTTTATTTTGAATTTTTTTCTTGTTTCCAGTCGAAATATCTAAAAATTCTTAAATCAAGATGTACATCCTGATTTAAAGAGTTAGTTGACCCAAAGATGTAAAATGTGTCATCAATACCAAAGTCACGTGATTTCTGCAGTTTGACACGTGATCCGAATCATGAATCGATTCACTGGTTCATAACGGTTGATGATTGTCGAGCCGCTGTAGTGAGATGGGCTTTGTAGCGACGTCTTTAGTGCCTTTATGGGTCTTGAGAGAGGAAATGACATTGGTGTCAATGAAGGCCTTTCTGAGCCATCGGATTTCAACACTAATATCTTCATCTGTGTGTGAAGATGAGCGGAGGTCTGACGGCTGGCCAACCACAGGAGGAATTAATCACACAATTTACATTTCTGGCTGAACTAACCCTTTAAAAATATTTAGATATTTAGAGTAAAGACAAGACAAGACAAAGTGACTAAGTAAGAAGAGCATTTTTTTGCAGTGCAGCTCAGTCTTTCAGATCGTCTCTTTCCATCTCTGACCGAGAGTGTGTTTGTTTTCCAGCTGAAATCTCCACAGTAATCTGTGATAAACCAGAGAAGGCCACGGTGCTTCTGGAAAACGTAGAGAGACGAGAGACGCCGGGCCTGAAGATGATCATCCTCATGGACGCCTTTGAGCCGCGGCTGGTGGAGGACGGACAGAAGTGTGGCGTTCACATCCAGGGCCTTAAAGATGTGGAGGTGAGAAGGACCAAAAGTCCTCGCGCTATTCAGTGTAACCCGTTCCTCAGCCGCACCTCACCGGGCCAAAAAATGCTCTTCTTATGCAGTCATTGTGTCTTGTTTCTAGTCTAAATATCTAACAATTCTGAAATCAAGATGCATTTACTAGATCAGTAAAACGACATGATATATATTTTTTTTGTTTTCTTAAAAATAACTCAAAATGAAGAGAGTTTTTGCTTAAAATAAGATAAATAATCTGCCAATGGGGTGAGGAAAATAATCTTAATTCAAACAGAAAACAAGATTATTTTTCTCACCCCATTGGCAGATTATTTATCTTATTTTAATCAAAAACTCTCTTCATTTTGAGTTATTTTCCCCCAAAACAAGACAATTACTTTTGCTTGTCTAGTAAATGTTTCTTGTTTGAAGAGTTTTTTGATATTTTGACTAGAAACAAGTAAGAAAAGCATTTTTTGCCGCGTCATAAATCCACGATCAGGATGTGTGTGTGGGTTGTTTTCCGCACCGCAGACTTCTTCGGGAGTTTATCAGGAGAATCTGAGGAATAAAGCATTCCAGCATGCCATCTTATGGAGACAAGCTTCAGCTTGCACAGCCTCTTTACATTAAGACCCGCCATGGAGGAGGATGCTTCCTGTGTGTGTGTGTGTGTGTGTGCAGATGAGCATCATGAATCATGCACACACTGCTGTTGATTAACGTCTTCTTGTTGTTTCCAGGCCCTGGGTCGAGATCACTACAGGAAACCCGTGGTGAGTGTGAAAATAACACTTCACGCCCAGATTTCAGAACACACTCATTTGCTGCACCGAAACATGGTGAACGCTCCCTGATCTCATTTATTCCAGTCAGAAACTGACTCGACCTGAACACATTACTGTACACCATCAAATAAATCAGGCAGAAGTAGCTCTTAATGGAAACAATTACAGGAAACCACGTTTTACAGTGCAGATTGACGAACAATTGAATATACACTGCAAAAAATGTTTTTGTCCTGTTTCTAGTCTAAATATCAAAAAAAATCTTACATTAAGAAACATTTACTAGACAAGCAAAAAGGATTGTCTTGTTTTGGGGAAAAATAACTCAAAATGAAGAGAGTTTTTGCTTAAAATAAGATAAATAATCTGCCAATGGGGTGAGAAAAATAATCTTGTTTTCTGTTTGAATTAAGATTATTTTTCTCACCCCATTGGCAGATTATTGATCTTATTTTAAGCAAAAACTCTCTTCATTTTGAGTTATTTTTCCCAAAACAAGACAATTACTTTTGCTTGTCTAGTAAATACTTCTTGTTTTAAGAGTTTTTAAATGTTTGGACTCGAAACAAGACAAATACTAAAGTAAGAAAAGCATTTTGTGCAGTTTGGATCAACTGTATCAAATGAAACGGAGCAGGATAGCCCAGAGGATGAACTGTGAGCAGTAGTGATGGAGAATCGACTCTCGGTGTCGCTCCCTTGTTTTCTGATTGTTCACTGAATCTCTAATATAAAGTGCATGGCCGTTGAGTGCACTATAATAAGTAAAGAGTGAAAGCGAGGTAATACACGGACGTAAGAAACCCGCATCAGACAGCTGCCGCAGAAACTTTCTCACACACATTTATTTGAGTAACTTAATTTAGACACACACACACTTACTTTAGAAACAGAAAACAGTCACAGCGACTTTAGTTTGTAATTATAGGCTTCCTCCATGCTAGCTTTAGTTTAATTGATTCTATATATTAAGGCAATATAGATTTTCCCATGGTTAACCTTGTGTTCATCAAACTAAACATAAATCATAAAAAAGAAACATCAGTAAGTGTGCATTATTTTATGTATCGCATATTTAACTCACCTTTTAAGACGGATCATGTGCGTTTAGCGCCATCACTCAACAGCAACAGCTTTTATCGTGACTTCTCCTCTGTAAAATAATGTATTGGCAACAGATACGTAGAAACGTTGATAGCCATGAAAGTCATCGCTAAATTGGACTAATTTGGACGGTCACGCTAAAAGTGTGCGGTTTTACTAAGAGGATTTAAGGCTTTGTGTCGGATGTGTCCAGTAACAGTTTGATGTGTTCTCACAGCCACCGGCACCAGATGACCTGTCTATCGTCTGCTTCACCAGTGGAACCACAGGTCAGTCAACGCCGCGCCGCGCCGCACCACAACCAAACACTAACCCAACACAACAAAACTTAACCCAAGCTAACCAAACCCTAACCCAACAAAACCTAACCCAAACCAACTTAACCCTAACCCATGAACAACAAAACCTAACCCAAACTAACCAAACCCTAACCTAACCCAACCCAACAAAATCTAACCCAAACTAACCAAACCCTAACCTAACCCAACCCAACAAAACCTAACCCAAACTAACCAAACCCTAACCCAACCCAACAAAACCTAACCCAAACTAACCAAACTCTAACCTAATCCAACTTTAACTAAACCTAATCCAAAGTAATCAAACCCAAACCTAACCCAACCCAACAAAACCTAACCCAAACTAACCAAACCCTAACCCAACACAACACAACCCAACCTAACCTAACCCTAACCCAACCCAACACAACACAACACAACACAACACAACACAACACAACACAACACAACACAACACAACCTAACCTAACCTAACCTAACCTAACCCAAACTAACAAAACCCTAACCCAACCCAACAAAACCTAACCCAAAATAACCAAACCTAACCCAACCCAACAAAACCTAACCCAAACTAACCAAACCCTATCCCTAACCCAACCCAACCTAACCTTAACCCTAACCCAACCCAACACAACACAACACAACACAACCTAACCCTACCCAACCCAACCCAACCCAACCTAATCTAACCCTAACCCTAACCCAACACAACCTAACCCAAACTAACAAAACCCTAACCCAACCCCAAAAAACCTAACCCAAAATAACCAAACCCTAACCCAACCCAAAAACCTAACCCAAAATAAACAAACTCTAACCTAATCCAACCTTAACTAAACCTAATCCAAACTAATCAAACCCAAACCAAACCCAACCTAACCAAATCAAACCAAACCCTAACCCAACAAAACCTAAACCAACCTAACCTAACCCTTACTAAACAAACCCTAACCTAACCCAACTTAACCTAACCAAACCTAACCCAATTAAACCCAACAAAACCTAACCAAACCTAACCCTTACTAAACAAACCCAAACCTAACCTAACCCAACCCAAACCTAACCCAACCCAACAAAACCTAACCCAAGCCAAACCTAACCTAACCTAACCTAACCCAACCCAACAAAACCTAACCCAACCCAACCCAAACCTAACCTAACCTAACCTAACCCAAATCTAACCCAACCCAACAAAACCTAACCCAACCCAAACTTAACCCAACTTAAACCAAAATAACCCAACTCAACCTGACCCAAACTAACCCAGCTCCAGAAAAATGCTACTATATATGTGTGTGTGCTTTTTGTTTTGTTTTTCATATGCATGTGAACGTAGTAGAGCAGGAACACATTTTTTGTTTGTAATAAACTTCCCCTGCTTAAAAGCTTCAGTTCAGGTGACGGCTTAAATGTGAACTGTCAGGTACTGCTCTGAAACACAGGTTCAGGATCCAGCTGCAGATTTATTAGGGCAATCCAGAATCAAAATCCATAACACAGACAATAGGTCAAAACACACAGGGAAGAAAACACACAGGGCAGAAAACACAGAATACATACGCAAATAGGCAAATCTGGGAAACCAGGCAGAAAAGTCCAAACCAACACATGGCTAACCAGAGCGAGAGTGGTCAGAAATGCAGTGTGACACTAACAAGACTTTCACAGAGAACGAGTGAAAACACAGGACCTAAACAGGCAGACATGACTGAGATAATGAGACATCTGAGTCACCACAACAGGGCCAGGCAAGTTCAGCTCAGGATAAGATCATCCAGGAGCCCTCTGGTGGAGGTCAAGGGCATGGGAGATTGGACAATTATACAATTAGTTTGAGTCATTTCAACGTATTTTATTTTTAAAAAATCCTGTCTCTTTGAATTTTGCAAAACTTGTATAAATTGATGTTAAAATGTATAAAATATTTTGAAGAGTTCAAGTTACTGTAAAAACGAATTGATCGTATCATTAGTGTTTGGTCATGCCACTTTGCTGCAGAACATGTGAACCGCAGATAACCAGAGCGGATAGAGCCGAATACTGCGCACAGAACACCATATCCCACAATGCAAAGAGCATCTGCTAAAAGAGTGTCACACAAAGTTGGATTAAAAATGCAAAATTAAATGTTGGAAGACTGCCAAGATGAAACATGAGGAGCATAATCAGTAGTTCACACACTACAAACAAAATGCTCTTCTTACTTTAGTATTTTTGTCTTGTTTCTAGTCAAAATATATTTCAAAATTCTTACATTAAGAAACATTTACTAGACAAGTAAAAATTATTATCTTGTTTTGGGGGAAAATAACTCAAAATGAAGAGAGTTTTTGCTTAAAATAAGATCAATAATCTGCCAATGGGGTGAGAAAAATAATCTTGTTTTCTGTTTGAATTAAGATTATTTTTCTCACCCCATTGGCAGATTATTGATCTTATTTTAAGCAAAAACTCTCTTCATTTTGAGTTATTTTTCCCCAAAACAAGGCAATTACTTTTGCTTGTCTAGTAAATGTTTCTTAATGTAAGCAGTTTTTGATATTTAGATTAGAAACAAGACAAAAATACTAAGTAAGAAGAGCATTTTTTGCAGTGTAGTCCAGTGTCCTTCAGTGGGTCAGGCGTGACGTCCTCCCTTCCTGTCCTGCTTATCTCCAGAGAATTGAGAGCTAGAGTTAGTTCAGAAGAACTGAAGGGAGGGAACCAGTGATCGCTCCCTCATGTCTGACTGTGCAGGAGTGCAGACTAAACCAAAACATTTGGTGTTGAAGAGGAAGACAGTCAGAGTTGGGTTAACAGTTTCTGTGGTTAAAGGACTCATCACCGTTTCACAGCAGCTTCACAGAACGTCACGCTGTTATGTCTGTAATGCCTTAAAGGGATAGTTCACCCAAAACTAAACATTAGCCCATGATTTACTCTCCCTCAAGTCTTCCTAGTGTGTATGACAATCTTATTTCAGACGAACACTATCAAACTTATATTGAAAAATATCCTGGCTCTTCAAAGCTTTATAATGGATAGATGCACTATTATGAGGGACAGATGCACTATTATGATGGACAGATGCACTATTATGATGGACAGATGCACTATTATGATGGACAGATGCACTATTGTGATGGACAGATGCACTTTTATGATGGATAGATGCACTATTATGATGGACAGATGCACTATTATGATGGACAGATGCACTATTATGATGGATAGATGCACTATTATGATGGACAGATGCACTATTATGATGGACAGATGCACTTTTATGATGGACAGATGCACTATTGTGATGGACAGATGCACTATTATGATGGACAGATGCACTATTATAATGGACAGATGCACTATTATGATGGACAGATGCACTATTATGATGGACAGATGCACTATTATAATGGACAGATGCACTATTATGATGGACAGATGCACTATTATGATGGACAGATGCACTATTATAATGGACAGATGCACTATTATGATGGACAGATGCACTATTATAATGGACAGATGCACTATTATGATGGACAGATGCACTATTATGATGGACAGATGCACTATTATGATGGACAGATGCACTATTATAATGGACAGATGCACTATTATGATGGACAGATGCACTATTATGATGGACAGATGCACTATTATGATGGACAGATGCACTATTATAATGGACAGATGCACTATTATGATGGACAGATGCACTATTATGATGGACAGATGCACTATTATGATGGACAGATGCACTATTATGATGGATAGATGCACTATTATGATGGATAGATGCACTATTATGATGGACAGATGCACTATTTTGATGGACAGATGCACTATTATGATGGACAGATGCACTATTATAATGGACAGATGCACTATTATGATGGATAGATGCACTATTATGATGGATAGATGCACTATTATGATGGATAGATGCACTATTATAATGGACAGATGCACTATTATGATGGATAGATGCACTATTATGATGGATAGATGCACTTTTATGATGGACAGATGCACTATTATGATGTATAGATGCACTATTATGATGGATAGATGCACTATTATGATGGATAGATGCACTATTATAATGGACAGATGCACTATTATGATGGATAGATGCACTATTATGATGGATAGATGCACTATTATGATGGATAGATGCAATTTTATGATGGATAGATGCACTATTATGATGGATAGATGCACTATGATGATGGACAGATGCACTATTATGATGGATAGATGCACTATTATGATGGACAGATGCACTATTATGATGGATAGATGCACTATTATGATGGATAGATGCACTATTATGATGGATAGATGCACTATGATGATGGACAGATGCACTTTTATGATGGACAGATGCACTATTATGATGGACAGATGCACTATTATGATGGACAGATGCACTATTATGATGGATAGATGCACTATTATGATGGATAGATGCACTTTTATGATGGATAGATGCACTATTATGATGGATAGATGCACTTTTATGATGGACAGATGCACTATTATGATGGACAGATGCACTATTATGATGGACAGATGCACTATTATAATGGACAGATGCACTATTATGATGGACAGATGCACTATTATAATGGACAGATGCACTATTATGATGGACAGATGCACTATTATGATGGGCAGATGCACTATTATAATGGACAGATGCACTATTATGATGGACAGATGCACTATTATGATGGACAGATGCACTATTATGATGGACAGATGCACTATTATAATGGACAGATGCACTATTATGATGGACAGATGCACTATTATGATGGACAGATGCACTATTATGATGGACAGATGCACTATTATGATGGACAGATGCACTATTATGATGGACAGATGCACTATTGTGATGGACAGATGCACTATTGTGATGGACAGATGCACTATTATGATGGACAGATGCACTATTGTGATGGACAGATGCACTATTGTGATGCACTATTGTGATGCACTATTGTGATGGACAGATGCAATAGTGATGGACAGATGCACTATTGTGATGGACAGATGCACTATTATGATGGACAGATGCACTATTGTGATGGACAGATGCACTATTATGATGGACAGATGCACTTTTATGATGGATAGATGCACTATTGTGATGGACAGATGCACTATTGTGATGGACAGATGCACTATTATGATGGACAGATGCACTATTATGATGGACAGATGCACTATTATGATGGACAGATGCACTTTTATGATGGATAGATGCACTATTGTGATGGACAGATGCACTATTGTGATGGACAGATGTACTATTATGATGGACAGATGCACTTTTATGATGGACAGATGCACTATTGTGATGGATAGATACACTATTGTGATGGACAGATGCACTTTTATGATGGACAGATGCACTATTGTGATGGATAGATGCACTATTGTGATGGACAGATGCACTTTTATGATGGACAGATGCACTATTGTGATGGATAGATGCACTATTGTGATGGACAGATGCACTTTTATGATGGACAGATGCACTATTGTGATGGATAGATGCACTATTGTGATGGACAGATGCACTATTGTGATGGATAGATGCACTATTGTGATGGACAGATGCACTATTGTGATGGACAGATGCACTTTTATGATGGACAGATGCACTATTGTGATGGACAGATGCACAATTGTGATGGATAGATGCACTTTTATGATGAAAAATGCACATTTATAGAGCCAGGACATTTATTAATATAACTCTGATTGTGTTTGTCTGAAAGAAGAATGTCATACACACCTAAGATGACTTGAGGGAGAGTAAATCATGGGCTAATGGTAATTTTTGGGTGAACTAACCCTGTAATAATGTAACAAAAACGACTATATGAGTTTAATGTCTCGGGGAATAATTAACTCAAAAGGGATTTAATATTCAATATTCATGAATTTATGAATATAATTTGCTAGTCGTTCATTACGTATTAAAATTTTCCGATAGGGAAAAATGTTTAATTAAATACAAGTAACCCTTTACGGAATTGCTTGAAATTATCTTACTAAGTTTGTCCTGCAAATTAGTTATAGACTTTCAAATCAATTCTCAATAAGGGATTACTGCTTTACGAGCGCATAAGGAACATTAACTTTACTGATCAGGACAAAATCAATATTTCAAATGGTCGTACAAGTTACTTTACTAGAATAGTAGCATAAGCAGTTAGGTAACGTTAGATCGTAAGTTTCATTGACTTCGTGTATGTGGAAGAATAACAGATTCAACTCATTAAATGTCTTTTGGAAGTTTAATAAACACAGACTAAAAATAACACTACAATTCACACAGAAAGTACATACTAAATATGCATCAAGAGAGTGGAAATATAGATAGTAAACGAAACAATATGGTACATAAACGAAAATAATGAATAGACTAAAATTAGAGAGATAGAGAGGGAGAGAGAGAGAGAGAGAGAGAGAGAGAGAGAGAGAGAGAGAGAGAGAGAGAGAGAGAGAGAGAGAGAGAGAGAGAGAGAGAGAGAGAGAGAGAGAGAGAGAGAATTTGAATTTGGCAATCCATTTATTACAAAATTCTCAAACTCCAGTCACAAAATCAAATATATAAAGAAAATACAATTAAAAATAAGATTAAAAAATAATAAATAAATAATTACATCAACACTTCTGAAATGGCAATTTCATTATCAACTAATGCACATAGCACATTTTCACAGCACCACTCAATTTCAAAAACATTCAACGCACCCATTAATTTATAAAAGTTAAACTCAATTACAAGTCGGGATTTTACCATTTTTTTGAAAACTGGTACAAGTTCTTTGTCCCCTTTCTGTTCAATTTTATTCCTCCTAGTTATATAGATGGCTAATTTTGCAATACCAACAATAAAATTTAGCAATTGACATTTCATTTTTTCCTTCATACTGTACCTACAACCAAGAATAAAATCCTGCTTTGTAAAACATACTTCAAAAGATTCAAAAAGAAGCTCTAAAAGGTTAAACAAAACAGGAAGTCTCTTACAAAACATAAAACAATGAAAAACAGTCTCCCTTTCATTGCAAAAAGGACAATTATCACTTACATTTGGGTTCAACATTGCCACAAAAGAATTAACCGCTACAGCTCCATGGAGTATCCTCCATTGAAGATCACCAACTCTTTTAGGTAAGGGAGGTTTATAAAGAACCCTCCACACTGGTTTTGTTGTTTCAGTCATTTCTAACATGTCTCTCCATACAGTATCACTTCTGTTCTTTAACCACTTAATATTTGTCACCTTCACAACACTTCTGTACAATATTTTGCCGTTCGCTGCAAAAAAGTCTATTTGCTCATCAAATTCCTTTAACAAGGGATTTGTGTAATTTGATGAAATAAAATCAGGTACAATACTTATATCTGGGAAAAAATCTTCACAGTCTGGAAATATACATTTCTTATTATACTCCTCAAGTAAAGATCTTTCTTGTACATTCATGGCCCCCTGCAGTTTATCTAAAAAGCGTTTAATAAAACGTGCAGATTTTACCTTTAAAAAGGCTGAAACTGCATCTACATCTTTAAAATCAGGACCTGCATTATTTATGATGTGTTTCAGTTGTAAAGATCCATTTCTGTACAGCAAATCTTTAAGACCAGGTATTTCTTCACCAGATACATCGAGCCGTGCTCCACACACGATAGGCTCTTCAAGTAGCCAGTATAGGGACGTTAAAGGTTCCATCCACTGATGTTTAAACAGACTCCATACTTTAAAGAGACTTCGATAAAAAACAGGAACTCCTCTAAAATCAAGTTTTTTGGAATCCATTAAAAACAAAGCAGTGTCCAGGCCAAGTCCACTTATTCTGCGTAAAATGCATTGAGCCACTGGTCTCCATACCAGTCTTTCAGATCCCAGCATAAACTTCTGCAGAAACTGAAGACGATAAGCAGCACATCTACTTGTCAAATGTACTAAACCTTGGCCTCCATCTTCTTTAGCAAGGAACAAGACACTTTGAGGGATCCAATGTAAGTTGTCCCAAAAGAAGTCCACCATTTCTGCTTGAATTTTAGATAAAAAACCAACAGGAGGGTCAACGCATGCAAGTCTATGCCACAGGGAGGAAGCCGCAAGATTGTTGATAACAAGTGTGCGTCCTTTAAAAGACAATTGAGGAAGCAGCCATTTCCATTTTTTCAAACGTCCTGTTACTTTATCTGCCATCCCTTCCCAGTTTTTCTGTATGAAAGAGTCATTGCCTAAGAAAACACCAAGGTATTTTAACCCATCTTTTCGCCATAGTAAACCTCCAGGTAGAATGGGATTTCCTCCCTCCCAATTCCCAAGCAATAAAGCATCGCTTTTTCCCCAATTTACAATTGCTGATGAAATATCTTTAAAATCATTAACAGTTTGTTGTAAAATTTGAACATCATCACTGTCATTTATAAAAACAATAACATCATCAGCATATGCAGACAAGTAAAAAGCAGTGTTACACAGTGGCAATGTCAAACCCTTTAACTTGCTTCGTAACATAAAAAGCAGGGGTTCTATAGCCAGCACATATAATAGCCCAGACATGGCACAACCTTGTCTGACCCCTCTCTGTACTTTAAAAGGGGTACACAGACCACCATTGATTTTGATCACACTCTCAATGTCACAGTACATTGTTCTGATCATATCAATAAAATTTGAATTAAAACCAAAGGCTTGTAATGTATGCCACAAATAAAAGTGCTCAACGCGATCAAAAGCCTTCTCTTGATCCAAAGATATAAGGCCAGTATTAATTCCAAAAAGTTTTGAAACCTCTATTACATCTCTGATTAGAGTTATATTATCAAAAATTGATCTATTTGGTATGCAATATGTTTGATCGTATTGTATCACCTTCCCAATTATTTTACTTAGTCTTGTAGCCAAAGTTTTAGACAGGATTTTGTACTCCGAGCACAAGAGGGAAACAGGCCTCCAATTTTTTATATTCTGGAGATCACCTTTTTTGGGCAATAGAGTGATAACTGCCCTTCTGCAACTTAGAGGAAGAAAACCTTTACCCAGGCTTTCATCAAACACTGTTAAAAGATCTGCACCTATGATGGGCCAGAAAGTTTTATAGAATTCAATGGGTAAACCATCAATTCCAGGAGATTTCCCATTCTCCATGCTCATCATTGCTGTATAAAGTTCTTGTACCGTCAAAGGTAATTTCAAACTTTCGTTGCTCTCTTCATCAAGTTTTGGCAGACCTTCAAAAAAACTAACAGTCATTTGTTCATTTGTTAAATCAGCTGTATATAATTTTTCATAAAACTGCACAGCAACCTCTCTTATCTCTGAAGTTTCAGTCACTTCCTGTCCTGTGTCAGAAAACAAAGAATGAATTATTCTGCTTTGACTATTTTTTTTCTCCATACTGAAGAAAAATTTGGAAGGTGCATCCATTTGTGTAATTTTCTGGAAGCGTGAGCGAACTAACGCTCCCTGTGCCTTAATGTCCAACAAGTTTGACAATAAAGTTTTCTTTACTGTCAGAGCTTCAATATATTCTTTTTTGCCTGTAGATGCAGACAAACTGTACAGATCAACTATCTCAGCCTCCAACGTATTTAATGATCGTGTTATTTCTCTTGTAACATTAAGAGTGTATTGCTGACAAAAACTTTTAATTTGTATTTTCCCGCAATCCCACCACTGTTGTAAAGAGCTATATAAATGTTTTTGTTGCTTAAAAACATCCCAAAAAAAAATAAAAGAATCTTTAAAATTTTTATCATCAAGCAAAGATGTATTAAAATGCCAATAGGCACTATTTGACTTAACATTTCTCACTAATACAGAGGAAAGAACCGCACTATGGTCAGAAAATCCGACAGGATTAATCTTACAAGATTTAAAAATATTATACTGGTGCTTGAAGGTATAAAAGCGATCAAGACGTGCCAAAGACAATAAGTTATCCTTACAGTGAACCCATGTGTATTGTCTTAAATTTTTATGCATATTTCTCCAAATATCACAGAGATCAAAAGTTTCCACTAATTGCTTAATAACCCTTTGAGATGCAACATGTGGTTCCAAATGATTTCTGTCTACTTTATCATTCTCCGTACAATTAAAATCTCCACCTAAAACTAAGAACTCATCTGTATTCAAGTTTTTCAGAGTAGTGTTGATTAAATTTAAAAACAAAACTCTTTCTGCTCCACTATTAGGAGCATAAATATTTAAAAACACCATAACAATCTTTTCAAATTTAACAACAACTTTTAAAAAGCGACCTTTTTCAATTTCCTCAAAATCATAAGAAACTGGAGTCACATTTTTAGAAAATAAAATTGCCACGCCTCCACTAATAGAGGATTTATGACTAAGGAAAAGTTGACCTCCCCACTCTCTTTTCCAGTCCACCTCATTTCTTTGATCGCTATGCGTTTCCTGTATGAACATAATATCAACAGACTTCTGATTGATAAACTCATACATCATCATCCTTTTCCGAACATCTCTAGCTCCATTTATATTTAAAGTTCCCATTCTTAGCTCACTCATTGTATTATTAAAGTTCAACAAGAAGCTAAGAGGGAAAAGAACTGAGATCAAAAACACCAAACTCGGGAAATTAAACCATAGCGTTCTTCTCATCTCTAAAAATTTGTTTTTTTACCTTGTTTACAAACTTTCTTAAACGATACACTTCAAGATCAGAAAAAGCCCCTTCTTTAATCAAATATCTGGTGTCCTTCACAAACTGAGCACGGTTAGGAAAATAATCCTCAACCTGTACACCTTTTAGCCCCTTCGTTTCCTGAAGAAAAGCACTAATATCTTCAGCTTTATACAAAAGGGTCACATTTTCAGTTTGAGAACAAGCAGAAAACTCTGAACAAACAGAAGCACTAGAGTCCGAATCATCATCAACCGAACTATGATCATTACCACATTTTTTTACTTGTTTACTGTTTTTATCATTTCGACCTTTTTTCCTTTTAACAGGAGTTTTAAAAGTCGATTCAACTTCCATGTCCAGTTCACAGTCATTCAATCTGAAGTCTGCAGTTATAACTTCACTGTCTTGTTCTTCAAGTACAGATACCGCATTACTCAAGCCCACCGCGATCTCTGCCGCCACGCACTCGGACTCGGACTCAACCACCACACCTCCATCAACCGCAGCAGCAGCAGCAGACACCGGCGACGACCCCGCATTACTCGCTCCCGCGAGCGGCTCGTCTAACGGTATAGCTGCGCTAGCTTCGACCTCTAGCGGAGCGGCCGCGGATGCGCTAGTCTCACCGACAGCGCTCCCCGCTTTATCTGCGCCAACCTGCCCTGTGTTTTTGTTAACTTTATCAGGGCAGCTACGAATGAGGTGCCCGATCTTTCCACAGCCAAAACATTTGATCGTCGTATCAGATGATGCAAAAACGGCATAATCAAACCCATCTATTTTGAATTTAAAAACCAGCTCAAGTTCATCTTCGCCATTTTTTAAAATCATAAACACCTGTCTCCTAAAAGACACGAGATGTTTTACCAAAGGCGATTTACACCCGAGCGGAATTTTTTTGATAGGGGAAACAATCTTTCCATATCGTGACAATTCCTGCACGATAATCTCATCTTTTACAAAAGGAGGAACGTTTGAAAGTATTATCTTCTTGGCTGGAGTACTCAGAGGAAACACCGGCGTGAGTGAACCTTTGATTACAACACCATGTTGTACTATTTCATTGGCCTTCTCGATCGTGCTAAAAAAAAGCACAAGCGCATTATTCATTCGCGAAGCTGACACGATAGCTTCATGACCCACAACGTCCCCTACGGCCAAACAAACATCTTCCACGTTGGCATTAGAATCTACTTTCACTCCATGACGCCGAGTTAAATGTTCAAAACCCATTATGTTTGGATTTGTCATGCTTCCCAGCAAAAAGCGGGAAGCAGACTATCCTCACAAGGTTTAACCAACAAAAAACAAACAAACACAAACAAAACACTTACAAAGAAAAAAAGTTTGAGAACTCACTCTTCCCAGCCACAGACGGCTACCACTCTCACTCACACTCACCACGCTCCGCCCACACACTCCCAGCATGCACGCGAGAGAGAGAGAGAGAGAGAGAGAGAGAGAGAGAGAGAGAGGCAGCTTCACTTCTGTTACACAGAGATCTCACAGAGTTAACTTGTCCCAACGGGAAAATAACACGACCCTCTTAACAGCAGTTTGGATTTTAGAAATAAGAATACTTGCTTTAGTTTGTGCGTGTGTTCTGAGTTCAAATGTCCTGCGTGTCCGGCGGTTCTTTCCGAGGTCGGTGTGGAGCGGCTGGTCGCTCTAGAAATGGGCTGCGTTCCCCTCCGAAAAATGCCCTCGGGGGCTGGAAAGGTGGTAGCCGAGTAGAGAAGAGAAGAGAGGCGAAGAGCCCAAAGAAATGTTTCCACTTGTCTTTTAAGACAATTAATCCACACCCCTTCTGGGTTAGTTTACCCAATCCAGAGGGTGAATTCTGAGCGGGAAAAGTTCTCTTTGTCTCGGTTTACGACCTGCTTTGCATGTTTATGAGGTGTCGAAAAGGGTGTCGATTTTGCAGAGTTTTACTCCCAAGTTTGCTAAACATATTACTGATACATTTCATGATCCTTTTTTTGTGCATCGTTGATTAAGGCAAAGAGAGAGGAACATTTAGATATCAGACACGTTATGGCTGGGAGATATTAAAGCAGAGATACATTCTTCCACAGGAATACAAGCATTTAAAATGAACTTACATTGTTTATACCTCGTGATTAGGTTGGTATGACCTAAGGAGCATGCATACACACAACGATGCATCGTATACAGTCTAGAATAGTCTTAATTAAAGCTTCATAAGGAAAGTGTGTGTGTTTTTGTGGTTCTGTGTGTATTGGAAGAGTCTTCGGAGTCTCTCTGTCTGGGAGAATGTGAGGGGGGAACAGGGTTCAAGTCATGTGGCCAGGTAATCTGATTGAAGTTTTCACAGTTCTCCAAAGAGGCGGCCTGTTTTATTTCAATTCGGCCACAAACCTGTCGAAGATGTCACTTGCCCAGACTCGTTGGCATCGGGCCCCTAATTTATATGCAGCTAAAAGCTATCCACCCTTTACATCAACATTGACTCATCTTTGATCCTCATGTGAGAGACCACAGACGCTACAGTCCCCCCTTTTCATTTCATCTGACGAAGTCCGGATGACATCGTCGGATGACAGTTATCGTTTTGGTCGGATGGCAGGTGGATCATGATGGTCAAGTGGCTAGTGGTTTCTAATTGTTTTCAGCCTTTGGTTCCTGTGGTCATTATCGGACAACCTCCCATCACAATGGACAGATGGTAGGTGAGTCGGGCAGTCGGGAGCAGGTGTTTGTTACGGCTGGGGAGCCAGCTCGATGAGGTCCGTCTCTGCTCCGGGCGTTGTAATTTCCCTCCGGGGTTTCCATCGGAGACCTCCGGACACGGCCGTTGTGAGCTTGGCTGTGGAGGTTCTCATCTTGTTGAATTTTCTGTACAGGAGGAAAGCGATGCCCAGGGTTAGGGTATTGCCGAAGATCATAGAGACACATAGTGCAGTGTCAGCTGCGGTCCAGGTTTGGACCACAGGAGAGTTATTCAGGATGGGCATTCGGGACAATGCTTGGAGGGCTGTATCAAGGGGAGCAATGTCAATGAGCTGGGGCCCCCCTTTCTCAATCCACAATTCTAACTCGGGAGTGAGGGTGAAGTTGTGGTCCTTGAAGAAGGCGGGGATTTCCAGTTCCGACTGGTATTCTTCGCTTGGGAGGTGTTACAAGGCCAAGTCGTCCAGGTGGAGGATGGCTCCTCGCGGTACCTGGACCCACATGCTCTGATCCAGCAGGTTGATACGGGTCGCAGTGTCGTGTTGGTCGTAGATCAGTGTGGCGGTGCGCACGGGAGTGTTGACGAGCCACCTGTCACCTATGATCTCTGCTTGCGTCTCGGTGACTTGGGTACGAGGCGTTGCGTCGGTGGGGCAGCGGGTATTGCTGAGCATAGGTTGCAAACCGCAGATTCCCTCAGTGTTGTCTCGGAGGAAAGGTTTGCTTGGGCAGAGATAATGAATGTCTTTGGTCAGGGTGCACATGTGTAGGTTTGGGGCTAGGTACAGCTGTGTGTCGCTGTCATGGTACACGACTACCTGAGGAGTGCGCACCTTGAGGTGAGTGTTACCTTTCCAAAAGCCCACATTAATAATGTCTTTGAGTCGGTAGATTCGGCTCGACTCGATGATGGGTAAATTAAGGAGGAAACCCATTTCTTTCTGCTCGGGATCCACGTAAAGGGGAATGGCGCTACCCAATGAGTAGGCCAGGTGTATCTGCAGCGGGTCAGTGGGTGCGTTGATCGCAGATGCCAACACGTTTTGCACAAGGCTTAAGGGTATCAGGTACGGTGGGATTCTACCCATGGCTAAGCTGTCGATGGACGAGCTTATTTCCCGTAACATGTCCGTCATTAAGGTGGTAACTAGCTGCGTTTGGGCAAAGTCATTTTGGAAGACGGTGAATAACTGTTTCATGGAGTTCACGGTCTGGTTCAACAGGACACTGTGGGTGTTTAGAATTACCACAGTTCCTCTCAACGTCTTGCCGATAGTCTGTAGAGCTGCACTCTGTGTGGTGAGTTGCTCTTTGAGCTGTGGAAGTTCAGTTTGGATTTCAGCCACATGTCGTCTTACTGTGGCGATGTTTACTGCGTTGACACTGGACATACCAATGTTAAACAGAGTTCCGACGGTGGTTGTGTCCACCTAATTCTGCCTGGTTGACGGTCATCTTCTCTAGTTGGTTGAGCATGTGCGTGATATTAGCATCGACGTGGCGGAGAGAGTCCTCTGTCCAGCGAGCACCGGCCCAGCTGTACTGGGCTACTGCACGGGGGTAGTGTGCGTTGTAGACGTTGCGGGGGTCAAGTCGGACATACACCTTCTGGGTGTGTGTTCGGCAGTTGGTGATCAGGAGTCCAGGTTGCTCTCTCAGTATGGTGCCCGAGGCTGGACCCGGTGTGATGATGTCTGGTGGTGGCTGGCCTCTGATAATCTGGAGGCACAGGAGCATGATCACGGCCGCGTCTCTTAGGCATTTCCAGATCTGTTGCATGACCTCGGTAGTGAAGTGGATGCCTCTGTCTGAGTTGATTCTCAGTGGCAATCTTGACAGGAAAAAGATGTGATTCATCAGGGGGTATGCCGTGGTCTGGGCAGTGTCGTTGGGTGCTGGCAGACACTCTACCCACTTGGTAAACTGGCGCACCACTGTGAGAAAGTACTTTTTGCCTTTTGTGGACCTGGGCAGGGGTTCTACCCGGTCGATTTGTAGGTTTGACCATGGGAACGTGATCCCTCTGTGTTGCAGTGGGGCTCTGTGGTTCGGGTTTGCTGGTTGGAACTGGCAGCGAACTAGCCATTCTCTAACATACTCTGCCGCATCTTGATGCATCCCAGGCCAATATGCCACCTGTTTCAGTGTGTCATACGTGGCTCTGGTGCCCTGGTGTCCAGCACATGGTGTGTTGTGGGCGTACATTAGCATCACCCCCTTTTGCGACCGTGGCACCACAAGCCATGGCGCTGTGTTGCCATCGGGTGCAAACCAGAGAATGTTGTCCAGAATACGCATCATGTGTCTGGAGTTATGTAGATGTCTGTGGCTAGAGTCATCAATGAGCTCAGAGTCAGTGATAGGGTGGTTGGAGGGGTCTGAGAGGTGGTCAAGAATTGTCTTTATTGCAGTGTCAGAGGCTTGCATATCTGCAATATCGTTGTTGGAAATCTGCGGAGTTAGCGATAGCAGCTGCAAGGCAGGCATTGTAGCCAGTGTCGATCGCTTGCTGTGGGTTAGCACTGCAACATTGGGGCTGGATGTGGGGTTTGGGGGTGCCCACATGTCGCCGTGTGGTGTGTTTTTACTGATTGCATTGCACAGTGAGAGACTTTTGGCTGAGTTGTCTGCCCACAATGCAGGGATACTGTTCGTTGTGGTGATGTCATTCAGCTGTAGGTCATTCATGACCTGGGGGCAGAAGGCATCAGAGTCTTTGGTTAGCTGAAATGTGCAGAGTAGCGAACTTGAACTTGGCTTTGGGGCTGAGGCTGTGTTTTCACAGTGTGCTACAGGGGGTCCCGTGACCATTGTGACCTGGCAGTCTGGCTCTGTGGGAGTTCCCGTGACCTCCGTGACTTGACAGTCTTGCTCAGACGATGTGTGTGTCTGAAGGGGCAGAGGGTCATGCACTTGAGCCCAGACTTTCAGCTGTTTGAAGTCCAGTACGGGTTCGAAGCGGTCCAGCAGGTCTTTTCCGATGAGAAGTGGATAAGTGTTCATAGAGGAGACATAGACGGGGTGTATAAGGCTCATAGGTCCAATCATCAGGTGGATGGGAGCTACGTGCTTGAGCTGGATGTCGTTTTGGCTATACGACTGCACATTTAGCTTACAAGTGTGAAGGTTAAGGGTGCGATTTTGCCTCTGTGCTTCAAATCTGAGTTTTTCAAACAGTTGGGCGGATATAAGCGTGAGGTCGGAGCCAGTGTCAACTAGGGCTTCGAGCTTAAATTCCCTTTCCATAGTGATGGTCAGATAGAGTTTTCGAGCCATTCCCTTCTCGATCAGGTTTCCCAGGAGTCTTGGTGTGGGGACCTGTGTGTTGCTTGGTAAGCCGTCGGGTTATGTTTCGAGTGTCTCATTGTGAGTGCAGATAATCAAAACAGCGCTTTCTGGTACTCTGGGCTGCCCCATGGGTACTCTGGGTGGTCCCGGAGGTTCGTTTCGGCTCCGTCTGGGTTGCCGGCCAGCTTCCCAGGTGCTCACCCCCTTTTGGTTGTGAAAGGGGCGAGGCAGGTCCCAGGATCCTTCAGAGCGATCGCTCTGGTACCGTGGACGGTCGCCATTATGACCACGCTGCCCTCTGCTGGCTTGGAGTGGTTTGGACTCTCTGTTGACGGGTCGGTAACTGTGGTTCTGTTGGGCGCCCTCTAGGGTTAGCTCTGGGCGGTGCTCAGAGACAGGGCAGATGGTGGGCTGTTTTACAGTCTTTTCAGAAATTGTTTTCTGTTTGACGTAAGCTTTGTGAGTCAAGTCTCTTAACTGTTGCGTGTCCATGCTGCGCGGGCACGCCAGCACCCCCAGGTGGTGACTGATGGTAGGGTGCAGGTTTCGGAGGAAAAGAGTTTTGAAGTTGATGTCCTCCTCCATGCCTGGGTCGTTACGTGCCCCAAAGTAAGCACGTCGCAGTCTGTTATAAAAGTTCTGTGAGGTCTCAAGTCGGGGTTGCTTGAGGTCCATGGCAGTGATGAGCCCCTGGTCTGACTCAGGGTCAGAGTACTCATGAATTAGAGCTTGTTGTAGATGCCAGTAGTCCGCTTTGATGTCCGCCTCTGGTTGTCGATCCAGAAAGCGCCGTACGTCACGATTAGACGTAGCCCTGAGCAGGTACAGTCTGTCCCAGTTGTTCGCGTGAGCGACAGTTTGCAGGTAAAAGTCTATGTCTTTTAAGTATGCGTGGACGTCGTGTCCTCCTGCCGGGTCTGGGCTGAAGGTAGGAATATTTCTGGCCAGCTTGTCAAGGTTCTTTGAAGCTTCGTGGCTGTTGACCTTGACTTCCTGGAAGGGCGTCCTTTCCTCTGCTGCTGACGGGGATTCGTGGAGACTGGCGGGTGACCTTTTAAACAGGGGGCTGTCGTCCCCCTTCGTAGCTCTTGCTTCTTGGTAAAAAGGTGCGAAGTAATCGGTCAGGGGAAACTCTGTGTTGTGTGTTTCCCCCTTCCGGTCACGTTGCACTTTATATGATTGTCTCAGTTCTCTGTGCACCATGTCAAGTTCATCTTTGAGCTCGTGTCTTTGCTGGATGAGCTCGTCGATCTCGGCTTGTGCTGACTGCAAATGTTTTGCATAGGCTTTAGCTTTAATGTCTCTGTCTTTAAGTTCATCAGTGGCTCTCTCCAGGAGGGATTCGCCACGCCGAAGCTGTTCGTCGAGGTTTTTCCTGGCGTCTTTCTCTGACTGTACTCGTCGTTCGGCGTCACGACGGAGCTCCTCCAGGGTCTTTTGAAGTCTTTCTATTTCTTTTCTTTGTTCTTTGTCTGTTTCGTCAGCTTTCTCTGTGTCTAGAAGCTGATCTAGACGAAACTGGGTGAGGGCTTGGTCTCTCCGGGCCTCCTCGGCTTGGAGCTTCAGCGTTGCTGCCTCCTGTTCCCGATTGGCGTAGCTCCCTTCGCTTAGACGTGCCTGCGCAATGAGGACGTGGGCGAGGCTTCCGAGGATCTTGGCCACTTCCTTGTTAGAGTAGCTTTGCGTGGGGTCATGTGTCATCAGCTGGTCTAGCTCGGTGTCCAGTTGCTCCTGGCTCAGCTGCCCCAGACTTCCTTGACTGGTGGCCGTTAGCGCTTCCAGCCATGTTGTTAGGCGATCCCACGGGACGGTGGGACTGGATGACCGGGACATTACTGTGGACGAGAGAAACACAGCACACACACACTCACACACACACTTAGGACTGCCTAATTCTCCTTGGGGTCTCTTGGTGAACTGAAAGAAACACAATCGTGATAGTCCAACAGTGAGGATAGGAAAGAGCACAGTGGAAACAAACACAAGATGAATTGGTCTGCAATGAAAGGAACGTCAGCGTGCGCGCCGGGAGTGTTAGGGAAGTTAATAGGCTAAATGCTCAAGATATACTAAAATTCGGCTTGTACTATGGGTTATCCCGTTTAGCTCATCCGGGGTTAATTTGAGGTTGCTCAAGTGGAAAACCCAGCGGTGTGGTCGGCCTTTCAGACGCTTCCAAACACCCAACTGCCGTGTCCCCGGTCCCCTGCTACTCTGTGTCGCGTTGCGGCCACTCAAACAGCTTATGACTTTAAACACAACCCGACACACCAGTCCATCAACCGCCAGCCCGCACAGCAAAATCGGTACGTTCCCCAGAACCCTCTCTTTCGAGAGTGGCCCCCTATTAGGCCCTGGTTTGGGTATTGGTCCCAGAAATTGCCTTGCTTGCGTGAGCTGGACTGGTTGACTTCTTTGGAGTGTCGAATTGCTGATGTCGCCACTGCGGGCCGCAGCCGCGGACAGAGATACAAGAAACCGAGACTCACACACAGCCGGTGCTGGTCACGTCGGTCGGGCCACCCCCCCCTCTGGAGACCAGCCTGAGACGATTCTCAATGCACCACAGACGCGTAAGCCCTACAATGGATGCACAAAGAGGGTAAACAGGTGGAATTAAAATGAATTAAAAACTCTCCTGTTCACCGGATCAAAGGCCTTTTGATTGTAGGCGAGAAGGAAGTGGAAGATTAAATATCAAGAGCAATTTAGAAAAAGGCAAAGGTTTCTGTCAAGTAATGATAAAACAAAAAGCACTTTTGATACCGTTTGTAATTACCAGACTGAGCTTTATTCCCAATGGGAGGGGAAAAGAAAAAAACTTTTGCAGAGAAAAAAAAAAAATTATTAAATAAAAAAAAAAAATTTAATTAAAAAAAAAATTAATTGAAATTAAAATTAAAAATAAAATAAAAATAAAATAAAAATTATAAAAAAAAAAAAAAAATAGAAGCTCAACTTAATTCAAATTACATTCAAAGCAAGTTTAAATGAAATTTAAATAAGCCTGTAAGGAAAATCAAATAAAAGAAAGCAAATCAAAAATCCTATCCTATAACGATTCATCTCTAAATGGGAGTTATCCAAATAAAAGAATTAATCAGAAAGGGAGTAGGGATTTAGTGTTGCGCTGACTTAACAGGGTATAGCCACAAGGTGGCGTCCTTCCTTCCAAGTGGACTGTCTGTGATTTGAACCTAATTTCACTTTGAGTTAGAGGAAGTTGTTTCTTTTTAAACTTCAAATTCGAATAAGGGTGTTTAATCAGCGAGAAAGGAGACTTGGTTGTTGCTAGAAAAATTGTATAAATGAAACTGTGTACAACAGTAAGCAATAAACAATTTATAGGCTCAAACTTATTTTGTTAAGGCAGAATCAAATAGCGGAGAGTGAAACTATCCGAATTTATCCACACGATGGCGCTGTTGCGCCTGCCCTAGACTAGAGTTAGTTAGGCGGAAATGCTCACCAGATGGCGTTGTCTGGTTTTAGAGTCGCCCTCTGGCGTTCTGCAAGCGGCGTTGCAATTTTTGAGTCGCCCTCTGGCGTTCCGCAAGCGGCGTTGCAATTTTTGAGTCGCCCTCTGGCGTTCTGTAAACACTTTTCTTGCTCACAATCACTCAAAATGACTTTGGTTATCTACGGTGCTGTAAGGGCACGGAAAATGAAACTGGTGAATACAGGGATTTACCGTCTGTCTATTCACGCATTTACAAGGACTCCAATAGACATTTATCAATATGGCTGACGGTTTTCAGCATCTTTGATTCAAATGTTTTAGGTCTCAGGTCTTTGGTTAGCTAAGCCAGACTTAAACCAGGAGTTATCGTTTATCTTAACGATATAATAATTATTCTTAGGCCTATTATTGTACAGGAGAGTCTCGTCCTGTCCCACTCTTCCGCAACGATAGAAACTTTTCGTAGTTCAGATCAAGCGGGATAACGCACGTACACGTCTACAGACTTCACCAAAATCTCATTATTTTGATGGAACATGTAATATAAATCGCGCGGATACACCCTATTGCGCCTACGGCTGCAGAGGTTTCGTTTCAATATTGGATTTACGTGCCGTTTATACTTTCATTAATATAATCCGGCTACTTCAGCATGTTTCAGCATCTGTTTATGCTTGGGTTCGCTTTGCGCGGTACCTCACAATTCAAAAACGCGCGTGGTTTATTAATACCCCAAAAATACACAATGAATAGAATATGAACATCGTTCACACATACACAAACATTTGAAACTTGCTCGGTAATTTCTCCACCAAATATGTAACAAAAACGACTATATGAGTTTAATGTCTCGGGGAATAATTAACTCAAAAGGGATTTAATATTCAATATTCATGAATTTATGAATATAATTTGCTAGTCGTTCATTACGTATTAAAATTTTCCGATAGGGAAAAATGTTTAATTAAATACAAGTAACCCTTTACGGAATTGCTTGAAATGATCTTACTAAGTTTGTCCTGCAAATTAGTTATAGACTTTCAAATCAATTCTCAATAAGGGATTACTGCTTTACGAGCGCATAAGGAACATTAACTTTACTGATCAGGACAAAATCAATATTTCAAATGGTCGTACAAGTTACTTTACTAGAATAGTAGCATAAGCAGTTAGGTAACGTTAGATCGTAAGTTTCATTGACTTCGTGTATGTGGAAGAATAACAGATTCAACTCATTAAATGTCTTTTGGAAGTTTAATAAACACAGACTAAAAATAACACTACAATTCACACAGAAAGTACATACTAAATAGGCATCAAGAGAGTGGAAATATAGATAGTAAACGAAACAATATGGTACATAAACGAAAATAATGAATTGACTAAAATTAGAGAGATAAAGAGGGAGAGAGAGAGAGAGAGAGAGAGAGAGAGAGAGAGAGAGAGAGAGGGAGAGAGAGAGAGAGAGAGAAAGAGAGAGAGAGAGAGAGAGAGAGAGAGAGAGAGAGAAAGAGAGAGAGAGAGAGAGAGAGAGAGAGAGAGAGAGAGAGAGAGAGGCAGCTTCACTTCTGTTACACAGAGATCTCACAGAGTTAACTTGTCCCAACGGGAAAATAACACGACCCTCTTAACAGCAGTTTGGATTTTAGAAATAAGAATACTTGCTTTAGTTCTGGCTTCTCGCGTGTGTGCGTGTGTTCCGAGTTCAAATGTCCTGCGTGTCCGGCGGTTCTTTCCGAGGTCGGTGTGGAGCGGCTGGTCGCTCTAGAAATGGGCTGCGTTCCCCTCCGAAAAATGCCCTCGGGGGCTGGAAAGTTGGTCGCCGAGTAGAGAAGAGAAGAGAGGCGAAGAGCCCAAAGAAATGTTTCCACTTGTCTTTTAAGACAATTAATCCACACCCCTTCTGGGTTAGTTTACCCAATCCAGAGGGTGAATTCTGAGCGGGAAAAGTTCTCTTTGTCTCGGTTTACGACTTGCTTTGCATGTTTATGAGGTGTCGAAAAGGGTGTCGATTTTGCAGAGTTTTACTCCCAAGTTTGCTAAACATATTACTGATACATTTCATGATCCTTTTTTTGTGCATCGTTGATTAAGGCAAAGAGAGAGGAACATTTAGATATCAGACACGTTATGGCTGGGAGATATTAAAGCAGAGATACATTCTTCCACAGGAATACAAGCATTTAAAATGAACTTACATTGTTTATACCTCGTGATTAGGTTGGTATGACCTAAGGAGCATGCATACACACAACGATGCATCGTATACAGTCTAGAATAGTCTTAATTAAAGCTTCATAAGGAAAGTGTGTGTGTTTTTGTGGTTCTGTGTGTATTGGAAGAGTCTTCGGAGTCTCTCTGTCTGGGAGAATGTGAGGGGGGAACAGGGTTCAAGTCATGTGGCCAGGTAATCTGATTGAAGTCTTCACAGTTCTCCAAAGAGGCGGCCTGTCTTATTTCGATTCGGCCACAAACCTGTCGAAGATGTCACTTGCCCAGACTCGTTGGCATCGGGCCCCTAATTTACATGCGGCTAAAAGCTATCCACCCTTTACATCAACATTGACTCATCTTTGATCCTCATGTGAGAGACCTCAGACGCTACAATAAAACTATAAATCTGTAATTCAGCAGCCGATTCATAGCGCTGAGTGTCAGCGATGAGAAACGATCGTTTGACCTTCATCAGCTCATGACCAACTCTTGATGACGGAGAGGTCACAGGGTCAGCAAACTACAGGTCACACATCAACACTGAGCTCAATCTGACTTCACAACATTAGCACTGTTATCCTCCTGGTCATAACGCAGAGGTGACTCGTGTGTGTGTGTGTGTGTGTGTGTGTTTGTGTGTGTATAATGCCATGGGTATGACAGGTATTACAGGAGAGGGTGAAATATGAGGACATTACCCATGGCCCCACTTTACAAAAGGCTTATAAATCACACAGGAGGAGTTTTAATGAGAAAGTAAAAATGCAGAATGTTTCCTGTGATGGGTAGGTTTAGGGGCAGTGTGTGTGTGTGTGTGTGTGTGTGTTCCTTGTTTGACAATACTTATGAGGGCACAAATGTCTTCACTTATATAGTAAAATATGAAAACAACTCACTAGTTTGACATTGGACTGGTCCTCCTCACTAGTTAAGAAGGCTTATAAATCGGCCAAAACACGTTTTTATTTCATTTAAATCTATTGTTCTGCAGATGTTTCTGAGATGGGGAGGTTAGGGGATAGAAAATATAATTAACCTGATATAAAATCAGTGGAAGTCTATGCAATGTCCTCACTAATATATGGAAACAAAACGTGTGTGTGTGTGTGTGTCTTTCAGGAGATCCGAAGGGAGTGATGCTGACCCACGGCAACGTCGTCGCAGACTTCGCTGGCTTCTTAAAAGTGACAGATGTGAGTGACTTCAGTAAAGATGTGCGATCGCTGAACAGTCGACAGACTGTGATCTGACTAACCACAGCCTCTCTCTCGCTGTCTGTGTGTGTGTGTGTGTGTGTGTGTTAATGTCTGCAGAAAGTCATCTTTCCGAACCAAGACGACGTTCTCATTTCCTTCCTGCCACTGGCTCACATGTTCGAGAGGCTGATTGAGGTGAGACCCGCGTGAGAAGACGTCGGCACACACACACTTTATAGTGCAGGGGCTCGTCCAATGAGATTAACACACACGTCCGCAACTCTTCTGCTGCATCAGTTTACAGTCTGGCTGTATGCCAACAGAATGAAACCACACCTACACACACACACACACAAGCCCACACTTCCTCTTTCCCAAGCTCTTGATGGCTATGGCCTAATTATGACCCACTGATCTCAGTCTCCTAAAAGAACAGCGCTGAGTTCCTCAATGCCTTAAAACGACTTTAAACCGCAGCTGTTTGCTTTCAGCTTATATTAAACACAGTGTAGGACAATCTTGTGTTTGTTCTGGTGAACGCTACACTGCAAAAAATGCTCTTCTTATTTAGTAACTTTGTCTTGTTTCTAGTCTAAATATATAACAATTCTTAAATCAAGATGCATTTACTAGATCAGTAAAACGACACAAGATATTTTTGCCTGTTTTCTGCGAAAAAATAAAGTGAGTTTTTTTTCTTAAAACAGGCAAAATGATCTGCTAATGGGGTGAGAAAAATAATCTTATTTCTGTTTGGGACGGAAACAAGAAACAATATTTTTTTTCTCACCCCATTAGCAGATCATTTTGCCTGTTTTAAGAAAAAAAACTCACTTTATTTTAATTTTATTATTAACAAAACAAGGAAACATATCTTATGTCGTTAGTAAATGCATCTTGATTTAATAATTGTTAGATATTTAGACTAGAAACTAGCCTAGAAATCTGGACGCACCCTAGCGGCAGCAAATCTAATCTGCCGTGAGTGTCGTCTAGGAACTCTCAATACCCTTCTGAGCTGTAAACGCCAAACTCTGGGCGGGCCAATCACATCGTGTATAGAGTTGGTGGGCGGGGCCATAATGACGACGGCCGAGTTGCGTTTGCGTGCTTCTGTTGTCTAGTAAACACAGAAACTGGCGAACGGCGGCGGTCTGTCGAATCAGCTTTGACCGCGACTCTGGAAGACTTGAGTTAAGCTTTTCTCTGAGAAAAGAACAAAGAACGGCACTGAAGTCATTCTGAAGAAGGGAAGATGTGTTCGGAGTTTAGCCGACCGGATAAGGCGAATGTTTAATCTGTCAGCGAGCTCTGCTTCACCTTCGTTGCTCTGGTTGGTGTAGCGCTATCCTATCGCGTGCAGAGGGAGTTTGACAGACAGCCGTTTATCCGCCCCTCAGATTGAGCTGTCAATGGAGAGTTTCCAGACCAAACATCTGGATGTGGGTCAGGCTTGTCAGGCTAACTAGACACAAGACAAAATTACTAAATAAGGGGAGCATTTTTTGCAGTGTACAGATGAATGACCAACATAACAAATACACTGAAGTCAAGTCAGCTTTATTTCTACAGTACAGATCGTCTCAGGCTTCATTATCAATGTTGATGTTGTAAAACTCACTCATTATGAAACCAGTTGAGGTTCTGTAGCGCAGCTCTACAGGAGAGGCTTTCTACAGCTCATTTCAGGAGTATTTCTGCTTGTGTTGCAGTCTGTGGTGATCTGCCATGGCGGGAGGATTGGCTTTTTCCAAGGGGACATCCGTCTTCTTCCTGACGACATGAAGGCTCTCAGGCCCACCATATTTCCTGTGGTGCCACGGCTCCTAAACCGCATGTATGACAAGGTGAGATCCAGTCAAAAACAGCTATTGCTACCTGATTCAACATTAAATCATATTTTGATGTTGTCTTGAATAAAGCCAGTTCATTTATATTAAATTATTGTAGATCATATTAAGAGCAGCAATCTTAAAATGTCTTCGTGATTCGAAGATCTTGCTGAAGACAAATTTGCTCCATTTAAAGCTGTGAATTTAACTTGTGCGCAAAATTGTAAAACGGCGTAAAACATCTGTGAATAAAGCAGTGTTTCCATCCCACGTGTTCAAGAGAACAAATCGTCACTGTCTCATACAAAATATCAGTAATAACTCTGTAAGTTGCTCAATCGTTTCAGGATTATTCCCCTCCATTGTAGATTAGTTTTTTCTCAGAACTTAAGGCGAAACACACACACACACACACACACTTTTTTTTTTACTTTATCAAAAAAACTCCTCCTTATAAGCCTTTTGAAAAGTGGGGACCGCTGGCTGGTAATCTCAGGTTTTACTATCCTTATGTGGACATTTGTTCCCCACAATGTAATATAAACAAGGGCACACACACACACACACACACACACACACACACACATACTCTACCCCTACACATCACAAGAAACATTCTGCATTTTTTACATTTAAAAAAATATATAATTTAGTATGTTTATGAATCCATTTACATTGTGGGGACTGCTGGCTGGTGATCTCAGGTTTATATTACATTGTGAGGACATTTGGTCAATGTAATATAAACAAGTACACACACCATAAATGAGTGTCATCTCAGAGCGTCAGGCGAAACACACACAACTAGCAGAACACACTTGCGTCGCCTGGAATCACATTGCGTCGGTGTTTAATAGGGACCTATGACTCTTTATGTCAACACTATTCAGTTTAATAATGCAAGATAAACAGAGGTAGAGGCCTTTTTAGCATAAACCATAAATCATAATTCAGTCGTGTCAGGACTATGATGCTTTATTTATACAGCACTTCACACAAGGCTGAGTTTCAAAGCCGTGATGAACCGAATTCAGCTCTGCTATGATCATATAGTATTGAATATATGCATTCTTCAGCCTCAGCTGCTGTGTATTCCTCATGTAAAGTGTGTGTGTGTGTGTGTGTGTGTGTGTGTGTGTGTGTGTGTGTGTGTGTGTGTGTGTGTGTGTGTGTGTGTGTGTGTGTGTGTGTGTGTGTGTGTGTGTGTGGTCAGATCTTCAGTCAGGCCAATAACTCCGCCAAGCGCTGGCTGCTGAACTTCGCGGCTAAGAGAAAAGGAGCGGAGGTGAGCCGCGGCGTGATCCGCAGCGACAGCATCTGGGATAAGATCTTCTTCCACAAGATTCAGGTGTGTGTCCAGATCCGCTGAGACTCGAGGCTGGCTGACCGGGTTTATACTGGTCTAATCCACAATCACCAGTTAGACATTTAATAAATAATAAATAAATAATGGGCAGCATAATGATGTGGGGCCTGGTTGAGTTACACTGCTCTTCTAACTTAGTCATTTGTCTTGTTTCTAGTCTAAATATCTAACAATTCTTAAATCAGGATGCAGTTACTAGATAAGTAAAATGACATGAGATATTTTTTCTTGTTTTGGTCATAAAAAAATCAAATCTAAATTTAGTGAGTTTTTGCTTAAAACAAGCTAAATTATCTGCCAATGAGGTGAGAAAAAATAATAGTGTGTCTGACCGGGTTTATACTGGTCTAATCCAGAATTGCCATTTGTGTTCAGTTTCCCTTCCAGAAACACACGCCACAATATTCCTCATTATAATAAATAATGGGCAGCATAACGATGTGGGGCCTGGTTGATTTACACTGCAAACATGCTCTTCTTACTCAGTCATTTTGACTTGTTTCTAGTCTAAATATCTAAATATTCTTAAAAGGGTGTTTGCATGTGATTTGACTTGTTTAGCTTTAGTTAGTGTGTAATGTCGCTGCTTGAGCATAAACAGTCTCTGCAAAGTTACAGCGCTGAAAGTTCACTGCAAACGGAGATATTGTCTTTTAAAGTTACGGCAGTTTATTGCCTACAAAAATGGCCGGTTTGGACTACAACGAGCTTCTTCCTGGGTTGGTGACATCATAAACCCTCGCTAGTCTCCGCAGATGTGACTTCTGCCCGTAATGTGAAGGGGCGTGGCCTTAACCTGTGCTTGGCACTTCAGCCAATAAAAATACAGGAAACTACATTTGGCCATCTGACCAATCTAAGAGCATTGCGTTTTTCAGAGGGAGGGGCTTCAGAGAAGCAGGAAGCAGACGAGCCGTTCAGAGCACAGACAGAGGTGTGGAGTAAAGGGAGAATAGAAGAAAAATACAGTGTTAAAAAAGAAAAGAAGTATTAAGACATGTTATACTGCACTCCATAAATAGAACTGGAAGTAAAACAACATAAGATACGTTTTCTTGTTTCGTTGAAAATAAAATCCAAATAAAGTGAGTTTTTGCGTAAAACAGGCTAAATGATCTGCCAATGGGGTGAGAAAAATAATCTAGTGTCTGACCTGTGTGTCCTCAGGCCAGTTTGGGCGGCAGGCTGCGGATGATCATCACTGGAGCAGCTCCAGCGTCTCCGTCAGTGCTGGGCTTCCTGAGGGCGGCTCTGGGCTGCCAGGTGTACGAGGCGTACGGGCAGACGGAGTGCACCGCCGGATGCACCTTCACCACACCTGGAGACTGGACATCCGGTCAGAACACACACTCACCACTTTTACATTTACACACATTCACCATTTAGGCATTACTGTTCAGTTTACCTCAAATAACTAGCCTGGATGCCAGCATTTGAAGCTCAGGTTCGGTCTGGACTTGATCCATAGAGGAGTAATTATTGCTGAACAGAAACTGACCAATGAGATCATCAGGGCGGGCTTTAGCTGATGATGGACAGATGATCAACAGAAACTGACCAATGAGATCATCAGGGCGGACTTTAGCTGATGATGGACAGATGATCAACAGAAACTGACCAATGAGATCATCAGGGCGGGCTTTAGCTGATGACGGACAGATGATCAACAGAAACTGACCAATGAGATCATCAGGGCGGGCTTTAGCTGATGATGGACAGATGATCAACAGAAACTGACCAATGAGATCATCAGGGCGGGCTTTAGCCGATGACGGACAGATGATCTACAGAAACTGACCAATGAGATCATCAGGGCGGGCTTTAGCCGATGACGGACAGATGATCAACAGAAACTGACCAATGAGATCATCAGGGCGGGCTTTAGCCGATGACGGACAGATGATCAACAGAAACTGACCAATGAGATCATCAGGGCGGGCTTTAGCCGATGACGGACAGATGATCAACAGAAACTGACCAATGAGATCATCAGGGCGGGCTTTAGCCGATGACGGACAGATGATCAACAGAAACTGACCAATGAGATCATCAGGGCGGGCTTTAGCCGATGATGGACAGATGATCAACAGAAACTGACCAATGAGATCGTCAGGGCGGGCTTTAGCCAATGACGGACAGATGATCAACAGAAACTGACCAATGAGATCGTCAGGGCGGGCTTTAGCCGATGACGGACAGATGATCAACAGAAACTGACCAATGAGATCATCAGGGCGGGCTTTAGCCGATGATGGACAGATGATCAACAGAAACTGACCAATGAGATCATCAGGGCGGGCTTTAGCCGATGACGGACAGATGATCAACAGAAACTGACCAATGAGATCATCAGGGCGGGCTTTAGCCAATGACGGACAGATGATCAACAGAAACTGACCAATGAGATCGTCAGGGCGGGCTTTAGCCGATGACGGACAGATGATCAACAGGAACTGACCAATGAGATCATCAGGGCGGGCTTTAGCCAATGACGGACAGATGATCAACAGGAACTGACCAATGAGATCATCAGGGCGGGCTTTAGCCGATGACGGACAGATGATCAACAGAAACTGACCAATGAGATCATCAGGGCGGGATTTAGCCGAGAATGGACAGATGATCAACAGAAACTGACCAATGAGATCATCAGGGCGGGCTTTAGCCGATGACGGACAGATGATCAACAGAAACTGACCAATGAGATCATCAGGGCGGGCTTTAGCCGATGACGGACAGATGATCAACAGAAACTGACCAATGAGATCATCAGGGCGGGATTTAGCCGAGAATGGACAGATGATCAACAGAAACTGACCAATGAGATCATCAGGGCGGGCTTTAGCTGATGATGGACAGATGATCAACAGAAACTGACCAATGAGATCATCAGGGCGGGCTTTAGCCGATGACGGACAGATGATCAACAGAAACTGACCAATGAGATCATCAGGGCGGGCTTTAGCTGATGATGAACAGATGATCAACAGAAACTGACCAATGAGATCATCAGGGCGGGCTTTAGCCGATGACGGACAGATGATCAACAGAAACTGACCAATGAGATCATCAGGGCGGGCTTTAGCCGATGACGGACAGATGATCAACAGAAACTGACCAATGAGATCGTCAGGGCGGGCTTTAGCCGATGACGGACAGATGATCAACAGTACCGTAATCATCTCGTCATCAAAGGCTCTTGGGTTGAGTTCTCTAATCTTAAACGGAGAGCTTGTTCGTATCTCCATCTCCTTCACTATTTCTCTCTGAAGTGATGATCGTGTTGGGAAGTTCTCTGTGTATCCTTAAATTCTGTTTTTACAACACCGGCAAAGATCGTTTACACTCATCTTTTTCTTCTAATGTTACTTATTCCAGCGCGCGTGCAGACAGGGTTGCCAAGTTTTTACAACAAAACCCGCCAAATACTAGCCCAAAGCAAGCCCAAAAAATTTATTTTGCCAAGGTTGCTGCTAAAATTGGCATTCCTGATTCTATTTATCACATAATTGAGGTCGCTTCAACCCACGGACATGGAAAACAACCGGCGGGAAAACCGCAGACTTGGCAACACAGTGCAGTTGAGTTGACATTTGAGCACTAACATTATGCGTCGCTCCGCTGCTCTGATTGGCTGTTGGTCTGTCCAGTCGAGGTCTTTCCTGGTTGGGTTGAAACACGCCCCATAATCACAGCCCAATGGAGCATGGAGAATTGAGTATGACCACGTCAGGCTATTAAATAATAACACTCCCCACAGGAAAATAACCGCATTAAATAACATGTTCTGGCTTTACTGACGGCACAGAAAAACATGTTTCAGTAACCATTTGACCTTTATTTATAGTAAGTAAACTAACTTTTTATTAATAACAGTAAATCAAAATTTGATGTTTGAATAAAACCATAAATATAAGTTGAGAAAACGAATACATTTGTGTGTAATTGGAGTGTTTAAGTCAGTGTGCTGTGAATATTAGAGCACATGATGATTAATGGACTCTTTCACAGTTATCAACATCACGAATCTAGAGAAGTCTCTCATATTTCCATTGAGATCGCTGCACTCTGAGATTTATTACCTTGGCAGTAAATGATAAAACAGGTTGTGTTTCTGACTGGTTTCACATTACTCATCTTTCTCTCTTAACTAACAATTCTCTTGTGCCATTGCATTGGACACAAATGTGTGCGATCCAGTGTGATTGATGGCTGGCCTTCACTAGCAGATCTAGATGTCATGACTATTTCGACAGACTCCACAATAGTTGTAATGTGACATCACACTCTGCAGGTTTTCTATTTTTAAACATATGATACACACACACCTCACTTTACAGAGGACTGGGCATGGCACAGCGATCTCTCAATGGCCACATGTCGTCACGTGACATATGCAAACTTTGGAAGTCAGTAAAATAAATCCACATGAGCTTGTGTTTCTGGACTGAGTTGAAGCAGAACCGCCCAGTTAGTGATCCGGATGATATCCTCTAACACTGAGCTGATGTGGATCCAGGATTCTAAGACAAATATGATTTGCCCTGCTGTCAAATCTACAGCCACTGTGAATCAACGCCGCCCTCCAGTGGCTTGTTTTTGTATAACACTTAGTACTGATGTCTATTAAAGGGTTAGTTCACCCAAAAATGAAACTGATGTCATTAATGACTCCCCCTAATGTCGTTCCACACCCGTAAGACCTCCGTTACTCTTCACACACAGTTTAAGATATTTTATATTTACCCTTGCATACGCTCTCAGACTAAATATAAAATATCTTAAACTGTGTGTGAAGATGAACGGAGGTCTTACGGGTGTGGAACGACATTAGGGAGAGGAGTTAATGACAGACATTTCATTTATGGGTAAACTAACCCTTTGAAGACTGTGTTCTGTGTTTCTCAGTTATTATCTTCTCTAACACCTGTCTGTCACACACTGAGAGCTACGGGTCTGTGTGTGGTGTTTATGGAGGACATGACATGAGTTTTGGAAAAGCACACTACAGCTCATAATGATGAAGTTATTGAGGTATTCTCTCTTTCTCTGTCTGCAGGTCATGTTGGAGCTCCGCTGCCGTGTAACCTCATTAAACTGGTGGATGTGGCGGAGAAGAACTACTTTGCTGCTAAAGGAGAGGGCGAGGTTTGTTACGTACACTTACGCTTCACTTCAGACACTGAAGTGTAACAGGACTGTAACAGGAAGTCAGACATTATACTGTAACGGGAAGTCAGACATTATACTGTAACGGGTAGTCAGACGTTATACTGTAACGGGAAGTCAGACGTTATACTGTAACGAGAAGTCAGACGTTATACTGTAACGGGAAGTCAGACGTTATACTGTAACGGGAAGTCAGACGTTATACTGTAACGGGAAGACAGACGTTATACTGTAACGGGAAGTCAGACATTATACTGTAACGGGAAGTTAGACGTTATACTGTAACGGGAAGTCAGACGTTATACTGTAACGAGAAGTCAGACGTTATACTGTAACGGGAAGACAGACGTTATACTGTAACGGGAAGTCAGACGTTATACTGTAACGGGAAGTCAGACGTTATACTGTAACAAAAAGTCAGACGTTATACTGTAACGGAAAGTCAGACGTTATACTGTAACGGGAAGTCAGACGTTATACTGTAACGGGAAGTCAAGCGTTATACTGTAACGGGAAGTCAGACGTTATACTGTAACGGGAAGTCAGACGTTATACTGTAACAAAAAGTCAGACGTTATACTGTAACGGGAAGTCAGACGTTATACTGTAACGGGAAGTCAGACGTTATACTGTAACGGGAAGTCAGACGTTATACTGTAACGGGAAGTCAGACGTTATACTGTAACAAAAAGTCAGACGTTATACTGTAACGGGAAGTCAGACGTTATACTGTAACGAGAAGTCAGACGTTATACTGTAACGGGAAGTCAGACGTTATACTGTAACAGGAAGTCAGACGTTATACTGTAACGGGAAGTCAGACGTTATACTGTAACGGGAAGTCAGACGTTATACTGTAACGGGAAGGCAGACGTTATACTGTAACGAGAAGTCAGACGTTATACTGTAACGGGAAGTCAGACGCTATACTGTAACTGGAAGTTATCTGTAACGAGAAGTCAGACGTTATACTGTAACGAGAAGTCAGACGTTATACTGTAACGGGAAGTCAGACGTTATACTGTAACGGGAAGACAGACGTTATATTGTAACGGGAAGTCAGACGTTATACTGTAACGTGAAGGCAGACGTTATACTGTAACGAGAAGTCAGACGTTATACTGTAACGGGAAGTCAGACGTTATACTGTAACGGGAAGTCAGACGTTATACTGTAACGGGAAGTCAGACGTTATACTGTAACGGGAAGTCAGACGTTATACTGTAACGGGAAGTCAGACGTTATACTGTAACGGGAAGACAGACGTTATACTGTAACGGGAAGTCAGACGTTATACTGTAACGGGAAGTCAGACGTTATACTGTAACGGTAAGTCAGACGTTATACTGTAACGGGAAGACAGACGTTATACTGTAACGGGAAGTCAGACGTTATACTGTAACGGGAAGTCAGACGTTATACTGTAACGGAAAGTCAGACGTTATACTGTAACGGGAAGTCAGACGTTATACTGTAACGGGAAGTCAGACGTTATACTGTAACAAAAAGTCAGACGTTATACTGTAACGGGAAGTCAGACGTTATACTGTAACGGAAAGTCAGACGTTATACTGTAACGGGAAGTCAGACGTTATACTGTAACAAAAAGTCAGACGTTATACTGTAACTGGAAGTCAGACGTTATACTGTAACGGGAAGTCAGACGTTATACTGTAACGGGAAGTCAGACGCTATACTGTAACTGGAAGTTATCTGTAACGGGCAGTCAGACGTTATACTGTAACGGGAAGTCAGACGTTATACTGTAACGGGAAGTCAGACGTTATACTGTAACGGGAAGTCAGACGTTATACTGTAACGGGAAGTCAGACGTTATACTGTAACGGGAAGTCAGACGTTATACTGTAACGTGAAGGCAGACGTTATACTGTAACGAGAAGTCAGACGTTATACTGTAACGGGAAGTCAGACGTTATACTGTAACGGGAAGTCAGACGCTATACTGTAACTAGAAGTTATCTGTAACGGGAAGTCAGACGTTATACTGTAACGTGAAGTCAGATGTTATACTGTAACGGGAAGTCAGACGTTATACTGTAACGGGAAGACAGACGCTATACTGTAACAGGAAGTCAGACGTTATACTGTAACGTGAAGGCAGACGTTATACTGTAACGAGAAGTCAGACGTTATACTGTAACGGGAAGTCAGACGTTATACTGTAACGGGAAGTCAGACGTTATACTGTAACGGGAAGTCAGACGTTATACTGTAACGGGAAGTCAGACGTTATACTGTAACAGGAAGACAGACGTTATACTGTAACGGGAAGTCAGACGTTATACTGTAACGGGAAGTCAGACGTTATACTGTAACGGGAAGTCAGACGTTATACTGTAACGGGAAGTCAGACGTTATACTGTAACGGGAAGTCAGACGTTATACTGTAACGGGAAGTCAGACGTTATACTGTAACGGGAAGTCAGACGTTATACTGTAACGGGAAGTCAGACGTTATACTGTAACGGGAAGTCAGACGTTATACTGTAACGGGAAGTCAGACGTTATACTGTAACGAGAAGTCAGACGTTATACTGTAACGGGAAGTCAGACGTTATACTGTAACGTGAAGGCAGACGTTATACTGTAACAAAAAGTCAGACGTTATACTGTAACGGGAAGTCAGACGTTATACTGTAACGGGAAGTCAGACGTTATACTGTAACGGGAAGTCAGACGTTATACTGTAACGGGAAGTCAGACGTTATACTGTAACGGGAAGTCAGACGTTATACTGTAACAAAAAGTCAGACGTTATACTGTAACGGGAAGTCAGACGTTATACTGTAACGAGAAGTCAGACGTTATACTGTAACGAGAAGTCAGACGTTATACTGTAACGGGAAGTCAGACGTTATACTGTAACGGGAAGTCAGACGTTATACTGTAACGGGAAGTCAGACGTTATACTGTAACGGGAAGTCAGACGTTATACTGTAACGAGAAGTCAGACGTTATACTGTAACGGGAAGACAGACGTTATACTGTAACGGGAAGTCAGACGTTATACTGTAACGGGAAGTCAGACGTTATACTGTAACGGGAAGTCAGACGTTATACTGTAACGGGAAGTCAGACGTTATACTGTAACAGGAAGTCAGACGTTATACTGTAACGAGAAGTCAGACGTTATACTGTAACAGGAAGTCAGACGTTATACTGTAACGAGAAGTCAGACGTTATACTGTAACGAGAAGTCAGACGTTATACTGTAACGGGAAGTCAGACGCTATACTGTAACGGGAAGTCAGACGTTATACTGTAACGGGAAGTCAGACGTTATACTGTAACGGGAAGTCAGACGTTATACTGTAACGGGAAGTCAGACGTTATACTGTAACGAGAAGTCAGACGTTATACTGTAACAGGAAGTCAGACGTTATACTGTAACGAGAAGTCAGACGTTATACTGTAACGAGAAGTCAGACGTTATACTGTAACGGGAAGTCAGACGCTATACTGTAACGGGAAGTCAGACGTTATACTGTAACGGGAAGTCAGACGTTATACTGTAACGGGAAGTCAGACGTTATACTGTAACGGGAAGTCAGACGTTATACTGTAACGGGAAGTCAGACGTTATACTGTAACGAGAAGTCAGACGTTATACTGTAACAGGAAGTCAGACGTTATACTGTAACGGGAAGACAGACGTTATACTGTAACGGGAAGTCAGACGTTATACTGTAACGGGAAGTCAGACGTTATACTGTAACGGGAAGTCAGACGTTATACTGTAACGGGAAGTCAGACGTTATACTGTAACAGGAAGTCAGACGTTATACTGTAACGAGAAGTCAGACGTTATACTGTAACGAGAAGTCAGACGTTATACTGTAACGGGAAGTCAGACGCTATACTGTAACGGGAAGTCAGACGTTATACTGTAACGGGAAGTCAGACGTTATACTGTAACGGGAAGTCAGACGTTATACTGTAACGGGAAGTCAGACGTTATACTGTAACGAGAAGTCAGACGTTATACTGTAACAGGAAGTCAGACGTTATACTGTAACGAGAAGTCAGACGTTATACTGTAACGAGAAGTCAGACGTTATACTGTAACGGGAAGTCAGACGCTATACTGTAACGGGAAGTCAGACGTTATACTGTAACGGGAAGTCAGACGTTATACTGTAACGGGAAGTCAGACGTTATACTGTAACGGGAAGTCAGACGTTATACTGTAACGGGAAGTCAGACGTTATACTGTAACGAGAAGTCAGACGTTATACTGTAACAGGAAGTCAGACGTTATACTGTAACGAGAAGTCAGACGTTATACTGTAACGAGAAGTCAGACGTTTTAACCAAAAAAAATTAATTAGATTTTGGCCCCAATCAGAATTTTAGTTTGAATGAGTTCTCAACAGCTGTGAAGGGAGACATTAATTATCATTCAGGAGGCATCCTGTATTATAGATCTGTGGGAGGTCACCTTCTTACTGGCATTCAATATTTTCTTAATTTATTAAAACTTCTTGGAGGTTTTTATAATAGCTGGGAGAATGAGAACACTTTACCAGACACTGAGACATTTCAAAAGATACATATAGTGTTTCATTGTACACACTTCACGTTATATAGCTTGTGTCTTCCTAAAGTGTAAAAAGGCAAATAAAGGTGGTAATATGCAGAGTGTGAGTGTATCGGTGTGGTGTCGCAGGGGACTGTTTAAATGTTAATTCTTAGGACAGTTCTTTGTTTCTCAGTCCAGACCTCCTGGCACCAGCCTTACGCCAAATTTATTCTGCAACAGGGAGCCATGCTGTCCCTGTTCAACAGCTGATGGAGAGTCATGTCTCCATGCATTTGTCTAGACATGAGCTAGCCAATGAGCACAAAGCTCTCTCTCACTAAACATAGATTATGCCATTATTAAAACATCACCCATTATTCTTCTTATTCTCCTCTTTATTTTTATTTTTTGCCTCAGGTCTGTGTGAAAGGCCCAAATGTCTTTAAGGGTTATCTGAAGGATCCTGTAAGAACAGCGGAGACGCTGGACACAGACGGATGGCTGCACACCGGAGACATTGGGAAATGGCTGCCGGTATAAAAGCACTTTCTCCTTAATATACACTCGATGAGCAGGAGCATCACACTGCTGTCCTTCTGCTGTCCACTGCACTGTAAACCTGCAGTCACTTTACTCTTTCCTCACAAGCGTTTTTAAAGAAGTTTCCAGCCACCGTCAATATTATTGAACAGATTCACAAAAGTTTCACGGCCCCCAGAATATTTTGTTTTATGAATATCTGAACATGCCATTTATCAAAAGAAAGAACAGACCCTCTGTTTTACTCTAGCTTCATGCATTATTTTTAATCACCACTTGAATGTGTACGTTTAATTAAAATGTCATTTTGAACAAAAAGCTGTTGAACAAAAATCGTTGTTTTTTTCAAAGACTATAAAGTGTGCATAAGCAATGTCTTCTTCTGTGTTTTGATCAGGAGATTCAGTACTCTTTCAGAAGATGCGTAACAGCGCCCCCTACCATAAAACAGTGAAAACACAGATTCTGCCATTGGCAGGGAAAGAGTTAAAAAGCTACCTCCAGCTGATTCAACCTCTAACATTAATGTATATAGGTTGGTTCATTGAAACCTGTTCATTTAGGTGTTACCATTTTGCTCAGTGTATAGGTCTATAGATATTGCTTGACCTGAGTCTCCTCTACATTTCTCCAAACACAAGCACGGAACAGGCTTACTTTAATGATATAGTGTGTTGAATCAAACCTAACTTTGGTGTGAAAGGCATTAACACTGCATAACCAACCTTGCTCTTCTTCATTGGTTTTAATGACATATATATATATATATATATATATATATATATATATATATATATATATATATATATATATATATATAAACTGAACTCCTTCCATTTGTCTGTCCTTCAGAACGGCACACTGAAGATCATTGATAGGAAGAAGCACATCTTTAAGTTAGCTCAAGGCGAGTATATCTCCCCAGAGAAGATAGAAAACATCTACATCCGCAGTGAGCCCGTGTCTCAGCTCTACGTCCACGGGGACAGCCTCCAGGTCAGTCGGTAACCCTTCTCTAAAATCATCTCCAGAGTGAGTTAGCTGTGCTGCTAGCTGATAACCTCTGAATGATTATGTGTGCAGTCGTGTCTGGTGGGAATCATCGTCCCAGATCCTGAGGTCTTTCCCTCATGGGCTCAGAAGAAAGGTTTTGAAGGATGCTTCGACAAGCTGTGTGACAATAAAGTAAGACTTAACCCTGATCTCGTACGGCTGTGCTGCGCTTCACCAAATGACTAACCATTGTCTCTTGTGTCACGTGTAAAGGACCTGAAGAAAGCCATCCTGGATGACATGGTACGTTTGGGAAAAGCCAGCGGCCTCCATTCATTCGAACAGGTGCGTTCACAAAGCCAACAACTACAGTAGCAAACCACCGTTATTATTCTTTAGGATGAATATCCGTTGCCAAAGTGATCACATAGGTTTTAAGACTTGGTTCAATTAACTAGAAATCTGGACCCAATTTATATTTGATGGCCTTACTTGTTATGTACTAATGTTTAAATTAATAATTTGCTATGATGCACTTATTGTGTACATACATGTTTTACATTGTACTTACATTTTAAGAATGGCCTGCTTGTAAGTACATCTGTAATTAATTTCTGTAGCTTTTTAATTACACTGTTCACAATTCCCTTACACCTTTTTTCACACCACCACACCTGACCCTAACTTTACCCTTAAACTGACCCACACCACCACACCTGACCCTAACTTTACCCTTAAACTGACCCACACCACCACACCTGACCCTAACTCTACCCTTAAACTGACCCACACCACCACACCTGACACAACTTTACCCTTAAACTGACCCACACCACCATACCTGACCCTAACTTTACCCTTAAACTGACCCACACCACCACACCTGAACCTAACTTTACCCTTAAACTGACCCACACCACCACACCTGTCCCTAACTCTACCCTTAAACTGACCCACACCACCACACCTGTCCCTAACTACCCTTAAACTGACCCACACCACCACACCTGACCCTAACTTTACCCTTAAACTGACCCACACCACCACACCTGACCCTAACTCTACCCTTAAACTGACCCACACCACCACACCTGACCCTAACTCTACCCTTAAACTGACCCACACCACCACACCTGTCCCTAACTCTACCCTTAAACTGACCCACACCACCACACCTGTCCCTAACTCTACCCTTAAACTGACCCACACCACCACACCTGTCCCTAACTCTACCCTTAAACTGACCCACACCACCACACCTGACCCTAACTTTAACTCTACCCTTACTAACTCTACCCTTAAACTGACCCACACCACCACACCTGTCCCTAACTCTACCCTTAAACTGACCCACACCACCACACCTGTCCCTAACTCTACCCTTAAACTGACCCACACCACCACACCTGTCCCTAACTCTACCCTTAAACTGACCCACACCACCACACCTGACCCTAACTTTAACTCTACCCTTACTAACTCTACCCTTAAACTGACCCTCACCACCACACCTGTCCCTAACTCTACCCTTAAACTGACCCTCACCACCACACCTGTCCCTAACTTTAACCTTAAACTGACCCTCACCACCACACCTGTCCCTAACTCTACCCTTAAACTGACCCTCACCACCACACCTGTCCCTAACTCTACCTGTAAACTGACCCACACCACCACACCTGTCCCTAACTCTACCCTTAAACTGACCCACACCACCACACCTGACCCTAACTCTACCCTTAAACTGACCCACACCACCACACCTGACCCTTACTTTACCCTTAAACTGACCCACACCACCACACCTGACCCTAACACCACCCTTAAACTGACCCACACCACCACACCTGTCCCTAACTTTACCCTTAAACTGACCCACACCACCACACCTGACCCTAACTTTACCCTTAAACTGACCCACACCACCACACCTGTCCCTAACTCTACCCTTAAACTGACCCACACCACCACACCTGTCCCTAACTCTACCCTTAAACTGACCCACACCACCACACCTGACCCTAACTTTACCCTTAAACTGACCCACACCACCACACCTGACCCTAACTCTACCCTTAAACTGACCCACACCACCACACCTGTCCCTAACTTTACCCTTAAACTGACCCACACCACCACACCTGTCCCTAACTCTACCCTTAAACTGACCCACACCACCACACCTGTCCCTAACTCTACCCTTAAACTGACCCACACCACCACACCTGTCCCTAACTCTACCCTTAAACTGACCCACACCACCACACCTGACCCTAACTTTAACTCTACCCTTACTAACTCTACCCTTAAACTGACCCTCACCACCACACCTGTCCCTAACTCTACCCTTAAACTGACCCTCACCACCACACCTGTCCCTAACTTTACCCTTAAACTGACCCTCACCACCACACCTGTCCCTAACTCTACCCTTAAACTGACCCTCACCACCACACCTGTCCCTAACTCTACCCTTAAACTGACCCACACCACCACACCTGACCCTAACTCTACCCTTAAACTGACCCACACCACCACACCTGACCCTTACTTTACCCTTAAACTGACCCACACCACCACACCTGACCCTAACTTTACCCTTAAACTGACCCACACCACCACACCTGACCCTAACTTTACCCTTAAACTGACCCACACCACCACACCTGTCCCTAACTCAACCCTTAAACTGACCCACACCACCACACCTGTCCCTAACTACCCTTAAACTGACCCACACCACCACACTTGACCCTAACTTTACCCTTAAACTGACCCACACCACCACACCTGACCCTAACTCTACCCTTAAACTGACCCACACCACCACACCTGTCCCTAACTCTACCCTTAAACTGACCCACACCACCACACCTGTCCCTAACTTTACCCTTAAACTGACCCACACCACCACACCTGTCCCTAACTTTACCCTTAAACTGACCCACACCACCACACCTGTCCCTAACTCTACCCTTAAACTGACCCACACCACCACACCTGTCCCTAACTCTACCCTTAAACTGACCCACACCACCACACCTGACCCTAACTTTAACTCTACCCTTACTAACTCTACCCTTAAACTGACCCTCACCACCACACCTGTCCCTAACTCTACCCTTAAACTGACCCTCACCACCACACCTGTCCCTAACTTTACCCTTAAACTGACCCTCACCACCACACCTGTCCCTAACTCTACCCTTAAACTGACCCTCACCACCACACATGTCCCTAACTATACCCTTTAACTGACTTACACCACCACACCTGACCCTTACTTTACCCTTAAACTGACCCACACCACCACACCTGACCCTAACACCACCCTTAAACTGACCCACACCACCACACCTGTCCCTAACTTTACCCTTAAACTGACCCACACCACCACACCTGACCCTAACTTTACCCTTAAACTGACCCACACCACCACACCTGTCCCTAACTCTACCCTTAAACTGACCCACACCACCACACCTGTCCCTAACTCTACCCTTAAACTGACCCACACCACCACACCTGTCCCTAACTCTACCCTTAAACTGACCCACACCACCACACCTGACCCTAACTTTACCCTTAAACTGACCCACACCACCACACCTGTCCCTAACTCTACCTTTAAACTGACCCACACCACCACACCTGTCCCTAACTCTACCCTTAAACTGACCCACACCACCACACCTGACCCTAACTCTACCCTTAAACTGACCCACACCACCACACCTGTCCCTAACTCTACCCTTAAACTGACCCACACCACCACACCTGTCCCTAACTCTACCCTTAAACAGACACACACCACCGCATCTGTCCCTAACTCTACCCTATAACTGACCCACACCACCACACCTGTCCCTAACGTTACCCTTAAACTAACCCACACCACCACACCTGTCCCTAACTTTACCCATAAACTGACCCACACCACCACACCTGACCCTAACTCTACCCTTAAACTGACCCAAACCACCAAACCTGACCCTAACTTTACCCTTAAACTGGCCCACACCACCACACCTGTCCCTAACTCTACCCTTAAACTGACCCACACCACCACACCTGACCCTAACTCTACCCTTAAACTGAACCACACCACCACACCTGACACTAACTCTACCCTTAAACTGACCCACACCACCACACCTGACCCTAACTCTACCCTTAAACTGACCCTCACCACCACACCTGTCCCTAACTTTACCCTTAAACTGACCCACACCACCACACCTGTTCCTAACTTTACCCTTAAACTGACCCACACCACCACACCTGACCCCAACTCTAGCCTTAAACTGACCCACACCACCGCATCTGTCCCTTACTCTACCCTTAAACTGACCCACACCACCACACCTGTCCCTAACTTTACCCTTAAACTAACCCATATCACCAAACCTGTCCCTAACTTTACCCTTAAACTGACCCACAACACCACACCTGACCCTAACTTTACCCTTAAACTAACCCACACCACCACACCTGACCCTAACTTTACCCTTAAACTGACCCACACCACCACACCTGTCCATAACTTTACCCTTACACTGACCCACACCACCAAACCCTGTCCCTAACTTTACCCTTAAACTGACCCACACCACCACACCTGACCCTAACTCTACCCTTAAACTGACCCACACCACCACAACTGACCCTAACTCTACCCTTAAACTGACCCACACCACCACATCTGTCCCTAATTCTACCCTTAAACTGACCCACATCACCACACCTGTCCCTAACTTTACCCTTAAACTGACCCACACCACCACACCTGTCACTAACTCTACCCTTAAACTGACCCACACCACCACACCTTTCCCTAACTTTACCCTTAAACTGACCCACACCACCACACCTGACCCTAAGTCTACCCTTAAACTGACCCACACCACCACACCTGACCCTAACTTTACCCTTACACTGACCCACACCACCACACCTGTGCCTAACTTTACCCTTAAACTGACCCACACCACCACACCTGACCTTAACTTTACCCTTAAACTGACCCACACCACCACACCTGACCTTAACTTTACCCTTAAACTGACCCACACCACCACACCTGTCCTTAACTTTACCCTTAAACTGACCCACACCACCACACCTGACCCTAACTCTACCCTTAAACTGACCCACACCACCACACCTGACCTTAACTTTACCCTTAAACTGACCCACACAACCACACCTGACCCTAACTCTACCCTTAAACTGACCCACACCACCACATCTGTCCCTAACTTTACCCTTAAACTGACCCACACCACCACACCTGACCTTAACTTTACCCTTAAACTGACCCACACCACCACACCTGACCTTAACTTTACCCTTAAACTGACCCACACCACCACACCTGACCCTAACTTTACCCTTAAACTGACCCACACCACCACACCTGACCCTAACTTTACCCTTAAACTGACCCACACCACCACACCTGACCCTAACTTTACCCTTAAACTGACCCACATTACCACACCTGACCCTAACTCTACCCTTAAACTGACCCACACCTCCACACCTGACCCTAACTTTACCCTTAAACTGACCCACACCACCACACCTGACCCTAACTTTACCCTTAAACTGACCCACACCACCACACCTGTCTCTAACTCTACCCTTAAACTGACCCACACCACCACACCTGACCTTAACTTTACCCTTAAACTGACCCACACCACCACACCTGACCTTAACTTTACCCTTAAACTGACCCACACCACCACACCTGACCCTAACTTTACCCTTAAACTGACCCACACCACCACACCTGACCCTAACTCTACCCCTAAACTGACCCACACCACCACACCTGACCCTAACTTTACCCTTAAACTGACCCACACCACCACACCTGACCCTAACTTTACCCTTAAACTGACCCACACCACCACACCTGACCCTAACTCTACCCTTAAACTGACCCACACCACCACACCTGACCCTAACTCTACCCTTAAACTGACCCACACCACCACACCTGTCTCTAACTCTACCCTTAAGCTGACCCACACCACCACACCTGACTTTAACTTTACCCTTAAACTGACCCACACCACCACACCTGACCCTAACTCTACCCTTAAACTGACCCACACCACCACACCTGTCCCTAACTTTAACTTTACCCTTAAACTGACCCACACCACCACACCTGACCTTAACTCTACCCTTAAACTGACCCACACCACCACACCTGACCCTAACTTTACCCTTAAACTGACCCACACCACCACACCTGACCCTAACTTTACCCTTAAACTGACCCACACCACCACACCTGTCCCTAACTCTACCCTTAAACTGACCCACACCGCCACACCTGACCCTAACTCTACCCTTAAACTGACCCACATCACCACACCTGTCCCTAACTCTAACCTTAAACTGACCCACACCACCACACCTGTCCCTAACTCTACCCTTAAACTGACCCACACCACCACACCTGTCCCTTACTCTACCCTTAAACTGACCCACACCACCACACCTGTCCCTAACTCTACCCTTAAACTGACCCACACCACCACACCTGACCCTAACTCTACCCTTAAACTGACCCACACCACCACACCTGACCCTAACTCTACCTTTAAACTGACACACACCACCACACCTGACCCTAACTCTACCCTTAAACTGACCCACACCACCACACCTGACCCTAACTCTACCCTTAAACTGACCCACACCACCACACCTGACCCTAACTCTACCTTTAAACTGACACACACCACCACACCTGACCCTAACTCTACCCTTAAACTGACCCACACCACCACACCTGACCCTAACTCTACCCTTAAACTGACCCACACCACCACACCTGTCCCTTACTCTACCCTTAAACTGACCCACACCACCACACCTGACCCTAACTCTACCCTTAAACTGACCCACACCACCACACCTGTCCCTAACTCTACCCTTAAACTGACCCACACCACCACACCTGTCCCTAACTCTACCCTTAAACTGACCCACACCACCACACCTGTCCCTAACTCTACCCTTAAACTGACCCTCACCACCACACCTGACCCTAACTCTACCCTTAAACTGACCCTCACCACCACACCTGTCTCTAACTCTACCCTTAAACTGACCCTCACCACCACACCTGTCTCTAACTCTACCCTTAAACTGACCCACACCACCACACCTGTCCCTAACTCTACCCTTAAACTGACCCTCACCACCACACCTGTCTCTAACTCTACCCTTAAACTGACCCACACCACCACACCTGTCCCTAACTCTACCCTTAAACTGACCCTCACCACCACACCTGTCTCTAACTCTACCCTTAAACTGACCCTCACCACCACACCTGTCTCTAACTCTACCCTTAAACTGACCCACACCACCACACCTGACCTCAACTTTACCCTTAAACTGACCCACACCACCACACCTGACCCTAACTCTACCCTTAAACTGACCCACACCACCACACCTGTCCCTAACTTTAACTTTACCCTTAAACTGACCCACACCACCACACCTGTCTCTAACTCTACCCTTAAACTGACCCTCACCACCACACCTGTCTCTAACTCTACCCTTAAACTGACCCTCACCACCACACCTGTCTCTAACTCTACCCTTAAACTGACCCACACCACCACACCTGACCTTAACTTTACCCTTAAACTGACCCACACCACCACACCTGACCCTAACTCTACCCTTAAACTGACCCACACCACCACACCTGACCCTAACTCTACCCTTAAACTGACCCACACCACCACACCTGACCCTAACTCTACCCTTAAACTGACCCACACCACCACACCTGACCCTAACTTTACCCTTAAACTGACCCACACCACCACACCTGACTCTAACTTTACCCTTAAACTGACCCACACCACCACACCTGTCCCTAACTTTACCCTTAAACTGACCCACACCACCACACCTGTCCCTAACTCTACCCTTAAACTGACCCACACCACCACACCTGTCTCTAACTCTACCCTTAAACTGACCCACACCACCACACCTGACCTCAACTTTACCCTTAAACTGACCCACACCACCACACCTGTCCCTAACTCTACCCTTAAACTGACCCACATCACCACACCTGACCTCAACTTTACCCTTAAACTGACCCACACCACCACACCTGTCTCTAACTTTACCTATATCCCAACTCAATATCATCAAACACGCACAGCAATACAATATGAACACAATAAGTACATTGTACTTCTTTTTTTGATTTAAGTTCATAGTAGTTAAGGCCACCTAATATAAAGTGGGACCAAACCTTTTATATTTAGTCTAATTTAAAGGTGAAGCATGTCATTTCTGCATGTGCTAGATCTTCCCACTGTGATCTCTACATAATTCTTTAAATGTATTTAAAATGATTCATGATCCTCTGTTTGCCTCCTCTCAGGTTAAAGACATCCACATTCACAAAGAAATGTTCTCCATACAAAACGGATTGCTGACCCCCACTTTAAAAGCAAAGAGACCAGAGCTGAAGGAGTATTTCAAGGTGGAAATCGAACAACTGTACAGCAACATCTCCATGTAATTATTCCGTCACCAAAAGATGAGGACGTTTAATCGACATTGGCATTCCTTCACTATTTGTTCTTCCTCGCTCAAAACTAGCAGGCACTAATTGCTCCGACTGAGCCGTGGGCGTCAAGACCAAGCATGAGCTTACCGGCGAGTTATTAGACGAGTAATTCCCCCTTTGGCCGTGAATGTCAGGAGTCGGTGGCGAGCTGCATCAGATCGAGTCTCCTCAGAAAGAAGAAGCAGTTCCAGCTCGCATGCATGCTTGACTCGAGGAGAGCAACGTAACCCAAAGTTCATCCATTCATGTTTCATTTGTGGATCCAAAGGCAATTCTAATGGCACATTCCCAGCTAAAAGCCATGCATGCTGTGCTCCGGCGTTCCACGACGGACATTCCCAGCTCCTTTACAGCATCAGAAGACATTTTACACCATATGATGCTTGTCTATGTAGGAAAGGCCTACAAGTGAGGCTCGCTTGATCAAAGTGAGCATATGCCATGCAATACCGGGCTGACCTTACGGATCAACTAGCTTTTCAGTTCTTTTCCATCCCAAAGTATTTCAATAGTAGCGTACATTTTGAAGAAAACTAGATGTGAAACTATTTAAGCAATGGTTTGAAGTGTAGAGAAACCAATAAGATTTGAATCTGCTCTTGAATGATATCAGAACTTTATCTTTGTATTTCACGAGGGGACAGGAATGGGGAAAATATGAATCTGCAGAGATGTTGATATATTCTTGGTTACTTTAGCTTTCGTTTTATGGCATTAAAACATGATGAACTTAACATGCCACCGTTCAGTCTGGCCTATATTGTGTTTGTTAGAATGTTTTTAGCTAATTTAATGATCAGGGTTATTCCGTTATTCATTTATTTATTACCGTCAGAGGTTATTCTAAAGGTAACTTCATTTGGACGCATTTTACACAAATAAACCTGATGAGTCTACATTCCTGCTGATTTCAGCGGTCAGACTGAAGAACGACGGCCAGTCTCTGTCTAAAGCAGTCAAAGTCTTTCAGTCAAACAGCTATTAGACATTAACAGTCTGAACATGAGAGCCTTACACGTTTTATATTGTGTTCAAATTTGGAGAAAGGAAGAAAAACTTTTTTTGGTTATTGAAACAGTTCACCTGCATCTTTTCCTGATAATAAAGTCTTTTATGCGCATGTACATCTCTGCATATACAGAAAAATAGTGATGATGAGTGTGTGCAAAAAATGTAAAAATAAAGAAGAATTCTTTGTAATTCTATTGGTTGTGATGGTCTTGAGAGTATGTGAAGTGTCCTCATTTAAATCAGTGACTTAAGGATGCCAGCCGGACTCAGCCCCGCCCACAGCATCTGAGCTCAGGTTCGGTTCGACCAATGAGATCATCAGGGCGGGCTTTAGCCGATGACGGACAGATGATCAACAGAAACTGACCAATGAGATCATCAGGGCGGGCTTTAGCCGATGACGGACAGATGATCAACAGAAACTGACCAATGAGATCATCAGGGCGGGCTTTAAATGATGACGGACAGATGATCAACAGAAACTGACCAATGAGATCATCAGGGCGGGCTTTAGCTGATGACGGACAGATGAACAACAGGAACTGACCAATGAGATCATCAGGGCTGGCTTTAGCCGATGACGGACAGATGATCGACAGAAACTGACCAATGAGATCATCAGGGCGGGCTTTAGCCGATGACGGACAGATGATCAACAGAAACTGACCAATGAGATCATCAGGGCGGGCTTTAGCCGATGACGGACAGATGATCAACAGAAACTGACCAATGAGATCATCAGGGCGGGCTTTAAATGATGATGGACAGATGATCAACAGAAACTGACCAATGAGATCATCAGGGCGGGCTTTAGCCGATGATGGACAGATGATCAACAGAAACTGACCAATGGGATCATCAGGGCGGGCTTTAGCCGATGATGGACAGATGATCAACAGAAACTGACCAATGGGATCATCAGGGCGGGCTTTAGCCGATGATGGACAGATGATCAACAGAAACTGACCAATGAGATCATCAGGGTGGGCTTTAGCCGACGACGGACAGATGATCGACAGAGACTGACCAATGAGATCATCAGGGCGGGCTTTAGCCGACGACGGACAGATGATCGACAGAGACTGACCAATGAGATCATCAGGGCGGGCTTTAGCCGATGATGGACAGATGATCGACAGAAACTGACCAATGAGATCATCAGGGCGGGCTTTAGACGATGATGGACAGATGATCAACAGAAACTGACCAATGGGATCATCAGGGCGGGCTTTAGCTGATGATGGACAGATGATCAACACAAACTGACCAATGGGATCATCAGGGCGGGCTTTAGACGATGACAGACAGATGATCAACAGAAATCAGCTAAAGCCCGCCCTGATGATTTCATTGGTCAGTTTCTGTTGATCATCTGTCCGTCTGGCTAGTCTCAAATAAATAATTATTAGACACAAAATATTGTCTTGAGAATAAATATTTGATTAGCTCTTACGCAAAGCTTCTGCGAAGAAAAACAGTTCCGTACTGCTTTAAGCCTTTATCTATTGCTGCTAAATGTTGAAAATGAATGCTGAAAGGGTTAGTTCAGCCAAAAATGAAACCAAGCCTCTGATTTACTCACCCTCAAGTCATTATAGGTGTTTATGGCATTCTTCTGTCAGACAAATACAATCAGAGTTATATTTAAAAAGTCCAGGCTAACGTTAATCCCAGCAGTAGTTGTAGTTGTGTTTGAAGTCCATAAAAAATGCAGCTGTCCGTCAAATAACGTGCTCCACACGACTCCGATGGGTTAATAGAGCCTTCTGATTCCAATCGATGCGTCTGTGTCAGAAAAATATCCATATTAAAAACTTTATGAAGGAAACCCGCCGTGAAGTCTTCCATTGTAACCCACGGCTGTTTAAGCCACAAGATGGCGCCAGCGTTAAGCACAGAAGTAGAACCGGTCAAGTAACTCGCAGTACCCGGATGAGCGGTGTGTGTGTTATCTGGAAATAACACACCGCTGGAATGAGCGATTGACCAATCAGAATCAAGTATTTCACAGAGCCGTGTAATAAATGAGTTTAAGTTAGTCGTCTGCTAGTGTGTCAGATGGAGCGTCACTGACTGGCTTAAACCATGAGGGCATAATGTGCATTTATACAACTATAATACAATAATGTTTCTTGTGATAGGTAGGTTTAGGGGCTGTGTGTGTGTTTGTGTTTGTGTGATGGGTAGGTTTAGGGGCTGTGTGTGTGTGTGTGTGATGGGTAGGTTTAGGGGCTGTGTGTGTGTTTGTGTGATGGGTAGGTTTAGGGGCTGTGTGTGTGTGTGTGTGTGTGTGTGTGTGTGTGTGTGTGTGTGTGTGTGTGTGTGATGAGTAGGTTTAGGGGCTGTATGTGTGTGTGTGTTTGTGTGATAGGTAGGTTTAGGGGCTCTGTGTGTGTGTGTGTGTGTGTGAGTAGGTTTAGGGGCTGTGTGTGTGTGTGTGTGTGTGTGTGTGTGTGTGTGTGTGTGTGTGTGTGTGTGTGTGTGTGTGTGTGTGTGTGTGTGTGTGTGTGTGTGTGTGTGTGTGTGTGTGTGAGTAGGTTTAGGGGCTGTGTGTGTGTGTGTGTTAGTGTGATGAGTAGGTTTAGGGGCTGTGTGTGTGTGTATGTGTGATGAGTAGGTTTAGGGGCTGTGTGTGTGTGTTTGTGTGATGAGTAGGTTTAGGGGCAGTGTGTGTGTGTGTGTGTGTGTGTGTGTGTGTGTGTGTGTGTGTGTGTGTGTGTGTTTGTGTGATGGGTAGGTTTAGGGGCTGTGTGTGTGTGTGTGTGTGTGTGTGTGTGTGTGTGTGTGTGTGTGTGTGTTTGTGTGATAGGTAGGTTTAGGGGCTGTGTGTGTGTGTGTGTGTGTGTGTGTGTGTGTGTGTGTGTGTGTGTGTGTGTGTGTGTGTGTGTGTGTGTGTGTGCACTCGCGTGCATCAGCGCAATAGATAATAACAGATCAGTGCCCGTCGTTCAGAGATGCAAAACATGCAAGAGTTCAGTAATTATTAAATAGTATTTTGCAGTTTAATATTCACAGACGCTAGTGTATATTCGGCAGTCTGGAGTATATATCCAGTATATAAGTATATATCCAGTCTGGAGCCCTGCGCTTAGATAAACACGGAAGCGACTGAACGCAGCTGTGGGTAGGCCTATGTAGCCTATACAAAACATATATTGATACTTGGTGCTAGAGTATCGATAACGTCTCGTCGGCATATCGATTTTTTTTTGCCCCACCCCTAATAACTATGATGTCTTTGAAACATCTGTGTATTTGACAAATATTGCATTTATTTCACTCCATCTTTGATAAACTATTCAAACAGCACAAGCATCCCTATAGGAAGCAGAAAGTGTCGGACTTCATGTTTCGGTTTTTGGCTCCTTGCCGGAAAATTCATGTCGGGTGGCCATGATTATTTTCCTGTTTGGATAAGTTCAAATCTGTCATGGATGTTTGCAGCTCAATCTGACAACGGATAGACCGGATAATAGCAGTAATTTTAATGTGAGCTTATACAGGCACATCTGCTTCATAATACGACATAAAAAGCTATCTTTGTGGCCAAATGTGTTACTCTGGCCTTGTGGTGGCTTGGACTGCCAATGGGAATAAGATATTCATATTTTTGAGAATGGATGCAAAAAATATATATATTTTTCCGTTTATATGCATACAACAAATTTTGATGTGGGTACGATGTTAATTTTTGTGTAACCGCAGACATACAAAACGCAGAGCTGTGGGTGCCAGAGATGGATAAACTCTACAGGTCCAGAGGAGAATCAAAGGTAATCAATTAAACTAAAAGGGGAGGAGCCACCTTCACTCAATGCTGTACAAAATGGCCAAGCCAAGCACTGGTGTGTGTTGTGGCATTTGTGTCAAAGTTTGCTATGATGGAGTTTCTGAAAGGTTTCTTAGTGGTGGTTGTGATTGTTGCATTTGATCTGCCTAATGCATGGGGAAGTTTGAGATACAGTCAAAGTCCAAGAAGCATGGGGCCAAAATCAGATCCAGCTTCCAGAAGTCCTGCCCTTTCTCCTCCAGGGCTCCGGAACACTTTGCAAGTGTCTTCTCAGTTTCAGAGTCCTTTGGGTTCTTCCTCCAGAGGCCTTGCACAGGAGCCTTTTGGCCTTCAGGAGAAGCAGCTGTTGCAGGGTCCAGTGAAGCCTTTGGATTGGAAGTATCCCATTGTTCCCGAGGTGCAGAGCGAGTTGGCGGTGAACTTCCAGTTGAGGCAACCCGTGACTCCCAGCAGCGTAGCGGTTCAATGTGGAGAGAACCGGGTTCTTGTAGAGGTCCAGCAGGACTTGTTTAGCAATGGTCATTTGATCCAGCCAACTGGCCTGTCTTTAGGCGGCTGTCCTGTTGTTGGTCAGGACTCTCAGTCTAAGGTGCTCATCTTTGAGTATGAGTTACAGGACTGCAACAGCGTGCAGATGGTAAGTACTCCTGAATCTGTTTATTCTAGTTGAGGATATCCAAAGTCCTCAAGGAGTGTCAGTTCACATGGCTGTTGTATTTGCAATGCCAGGGCAGCTGGTATAAACCTTTCTTAAAGGGGTGGTTCACCCAATCATCTTAGTGAGGAACAGTTGTTTTAACTACTTCAATCTCTTCCAGATGAATGAGGATGAGCTTGTCTACACCTTCTCTCTTACCTACACCCCTGAGGCTCTTGCAGGTACTCCGATTACCCGGGTCGAGGGTGCAGTTGTTGGTGTTCAATGCCACTATCAAAGGTAAGTGGTCTGTGACTTTCACTTCCTCTCGCTCAATGGGGAGCCCATTTAATGGGTCCTTTAATGAACCACAGGCTTCAGAATGTAAGCAGTGATGCCTTGAGGCCAACATGGGTCCCTTATGCCTCAACGGAGGTTGGTGAAGAAGCCTTGGTGTTCTCCCTGAAGCTTATGATGGGTTGGTACAGGTTTTTGATAAACAAGAATAAGGATTTTTTTTTTTATATTTCTAAAGTGTTCCCTCTTTCTCTGCAGATGATTGGTCCAGTCAGAGACCTTCATCACTCTATTTCCTGGGTGGCATTATTAACATTGAGGCATCTGTGAAGCAGTACAATCATGTACCTCTGCGTGTGTTTGTGGACAGCTGTGTGGCCACTCAAGGGCCTGATGTGAACTCCCTTCCGAGATATTCCTTCATTGAGAATCATGGGTAAGGTCATGGCCCTTGATGCTATAGGACCGTTTTGGTTGCTTTTTAACCAGTCATGGCTAGGGTCTAGTTGCTCACTTTCTCTATAGTTGAGTTGCTCTTTGTCTTCAGGTGCTTTGTGGATGCCAAGGCTACAGCTTCCAGCTCCCGCTTCATGCCTCGGTCCCAGGTTGACAAGGTCCAGATCCAGCTGGAGGCGTTCGTGTTCCAGGAGAGCTCCAGTCCTTCTGTATGTACTACGCATATCATGAGTTAATTCGACTTCTCTTCCCATCTTTGGTTTTCTGACGTGTCATCCCTTGCAGATCTACATAACATGTGTTGTGAAGGCAACTATTGCTTCTGCACCCAGTGACGCTCAGCACAAATCCTGTTCATTCGCCAATGGGTACGTTGCACTTTATCTTATTTTAAAGCTGCCTTTGCTCATGTTGAAGGTGGTGTCTTTGTCTTGGTTCAGGTGGTTTGCTGCTGATGGAAATGACCAAGTTTGTGGTTGCTGTGACTCAACATGTGGTCCTGATGGTGGAATTGCTGCTTCTCCCTATGGAGGTTAGTAACTTTTGCTCTTTAGGTTGCGTTTGACGTTTTAACTGCTCTAACCTGGCTCTCCTCTCTCTAGGTGTTCAGTGGGAAGGCAAGGCTACACTTGGTCCTGTGGCGGTTCAAGGGCAAAAGAAAGTTCCTCAATAAAGCTGACATCAATTCTTGCTTGTATCTGACTTGTTATATTTCTTTGTTCTCCCTATCATATTTCTGTGCTCTCAAAAGGCTTGTTCAACTTCATGCAGCAATGCACAGACTGGTCAGTGGCTTACTTTAGCAGTGCATTCTGGGTAGAAATTGTCTGACGTGCGCTCATGCCAATTCCAAAGTGCTGTAAGTGGCTCGAGCAGCTGACTGGTGCTTTCTGCGCAGCTTCTCCAGAGCGGCTGCTTGACACGGTTTCATGATTGGCTGGCTTTACGGCATGACAAGCACTCATTTGGTCCCTTTAGTTCCACTACTGGTCACAAATCTCTTACTCTATACTATTATCATTTAGTTGCAACATTATATTGTCCTTCATCAACTGATTACTCATTAGACTTCACTTCAGTGATAGTGTAGTTTCTATGTTGAGCTTCATAGACCCTTTTCACATTTCTGGGTTTCTCAGAGTGGAAGTCATCGTAGTGGAGTTAACTTTTATAGTGGTGACTGGAGGACTACATTAAATATTGTCACCATTTGCTCAAATGGCAAAATAGAAATGCAGTAACAGTTTCACAACTTTCAAAGAGAGAGGGAAAATAGTGAGCTTGATAACTGTAGTGAAAAGAGCTGTTTTTTACCATCAATCCCATAGATGTTGTGTTTGAAACACCCTCACAGCAGTATTACAAATATGTAGCATTAAGCAGTACATCAAGTATTACATAACTATTAGGGGTGGGCATCACAGGATAACTCTATGATACTATCATGATATTTTACCAACAATAACTATCACAACACCAGCGACTCTTTGACAGATTAGTTTTCATTTATTAACAGTTCATTTATTTATTTTAAATAGCAACAATGCACAATAAGTATTATACAGCTACCAAACAGCCATATGCTTGAAAAATGCTTATTTCTAGAGAGAACAGATTTGTGACTAAATGATTTATAGTAAAATAAGGAAAAATCTCTTACTACTACTATGAATGATCATATCAGCAACATCTCCAATTTATATTACTAGTGGTAGTAATTTAATACTAGGAGTAATTAGGGATGTCACAACACTAAAAAATCCAATTAATAAAATGTTGGAAGAGCAAAAAATATGTTGAACTAATTTTCTTACATGTGCTTAGTTAAGAAGACTGAGTTTGGTGTGTTTTTAACAGTCTTAGTGCATTAAGCCACGTTAAGCGTTTTAGCTGTGGAAAATCAGCCAGTAAATCGCATGCAACCCATAGCAACGCGCTATAGCAACACTTAGACCGACTGATAAGAAAAAATAAACAGACATTTTCCGACTTTTGAGCCATTTGTTAATATTGTACACATTGTCATGTTATTATAAGTCAAATTTATTTTGTTTTATTGACCACAAATATTATCATTGATATTTGTCTGAGAGGGGCACTTTTGATTTATTTTGAAAAAGGGCTAGGGCTCGAGCACCCAAAGCTCCCCCCTCTGACCGTGCCTGCCCAGTTCAGTCTCACACTTGGCAAAGCACTTGCGATAGTACTGAGCCTAGTAATGACCAACAGTTACAGAAATCATTTTAAAGACTTAAAAGCTTTCCTGTTATCCGAATGTTTTTTTTTTAATAGGCTATATTTTCTGATCTTCTTCAACATCTATTTCTGATGTTGAAGAATAAAAAAAGGTTTGTTTTCTATATTTGTATTTATGTATAAGATATTTAGTGAAAGAAAAATGTTTAGACTTCAGTTGTCTCACCAAGTCAGAAAACAAAATGAATTTAGCCCTTTGGAAGATTCAGTTCGAAGGCCGGTAAGCGTCCTCTGGAGGAATAACACTGTATCGCATCTTTGGGACAGATACGGATATGCTTCTGTGCATTTGTGAATCGGACAGTCTCAAAACATTCCACAGGTACAAAAGCGCATATTCAGGGGCATTCTAAGAAGAACACCAATGCAAAAGACTGTGCATTAAATTACAGGTGTGTAATTTACACATAATTAAATGTGTGTGTGGATCTCTCGCGTGCATTTGTGGATTGCTTTGTGTGTGTGTGGATCTCTCGCGTGCATTTGTGGATTGCTTTGTGTGTGTGTGGATCTCTCGCGTGCATTTGTGGATTGCTTTGTGTGTGTGGATCTCTCGCATGCATTTGTGAATTGGTGCGTGCGCATGTGGATCTCTCACGTACATTTGTGGAAGGTTTTGATACTGTTTTCTCTCCATATTTAAGTAGTTTTTTCAAATCTCTGGAAAAAAGAAGAAAGAAGAATGTGACGTGCTAAAGATTTATAGATATTCTTATGCCTCTCCCTGATTGGGTAACGGTAGTACAAGACAAAAACATTCAAACTGATCTAATATCACACAGTGGAGCTTTAAGGAATAAACGCGCCTGCGTTCGTCGGGCAGAGGGTTAAAGATAGCCTAGACCTACATTTATAATGCAAAAGCTTTATATTAAAGATCAATAAAAATATACAGCTTTTGCAGAATTATAAATGTGTATACTGTCACTTCAGACATTTAATGCGTCCTGGTTGAATATGTTTCCCAAAAATGGGAATTGTTTTTTACTTTCTATTCATTATATAATCCTAAATAAAAATGTAGGCTACTCAACTGTTTTCACCATTAATGATAATAATAAATGTTTATTGAGCTCAAATCCTCATATCAAAGTGATTTGTGAAGGATATGTGACACTGAAGACTAAAATGATGATCAATTCCGCTTTGATCACAGGAATAAATTATACTTTACTAGGCCTATATATTCACACAGAGAGAGAAAAAAGTAATTTTAAATTGTAAAAATATTTCCCAATATTGTTTTTGCTGTATTTTGGATCACATACATTTAAGACAGAAATATACAAAAGATGGATAAATTCGCGTCATTGGCCTCAGCTTCGCGCTCGACTGGCCATGATGTGTGACGTCACAGGCGCGGCAGTTCTGATCGTGACGTCACAGACGGACAGTGCTTATAACCCGATCGCGCTGAGCAAGTTGAGTTCGGCGAATATCAGAGAGAAAAATCTGCTCGAAGTGTCACACACACCTGAAGTCTCCCGGTAAGCAGTTGTCTAAAATGTCGTCTACAGTAGCGAGACCTGAGGAGATGGAGAGCAGCGACGAAGAGTTCGTGGATGCGTTTGAGTATTTACCTGAGGAGAGCAATCCCAACACCAGCGCATCAGATCCGGCGGAAAACAGCTCGCAGGACAGCCCAACAGGTGAGGGATGGATTAACACACATCAACACCGAGTAACGGGTACAGAAATAATACAGGGGACACCTGGGTGCGTCGAGAAAAAGTTGGCAAGAGCGCTCTTTTAGTAAAAATAGAGTTTGGTTCAAAATAGCAGCCGAGGGAGTATTTTGTTGCCATAACAACAGCCGCAACAAGAGAAACCGAGAAACCCGCAGCGTAATTCAAAAACACTACTTAATGTGGGACGAAATGTACTTTTAAGACTTTTTCAGTCGAGAATGTACTTTAAATCTCAAACCTGAGTTTATTTCTAAAGAGAGCACATATCTGATTTGGCGTTTTCGGAGTTCTGCGATCCAGTCGATCAGCGGCGCTCATCGCTCGTTTACCCCGGGGAGAGCAGCCTTTCCTCGGCGTGACCTTCTGACGTCTGCCGCTGACTCTGCTGTCTCTGTAGTGGTTAAACATGACATATAATTCGTCAAATCTTTGGTCTCATGGATCTATATTTTTTTCCCCTGGCAAATCTTTAGGCTGAGGGCAAAGTGAAGTTTCATTACTTTATGTTTAAGCTATTTAACTTTACGTTACTCTTGTTGCCCACTAGCGCTGACTTTATGTTTGACTGAATTGTTTGCTTTATTTCTTCTTATACCTTTTACTCGTACTTTTATAATGGCTATAATACATAAACTGACATTTTAAAAAAGAGAGAGTTGTGTTTTATTACAGTGATAATATGCAGACTTGTCTGAAAGCACATATTAATGTGTTTAATGTTTTAAATATAAACGAAAAGAGGCAGGGTTGTGTTTGATGCCCGTCTAGGGAGAGGGCCCTTTGAAATCCCATAAAAAGTTGTTGTTTTTTTAGCCTAATTCGAATTAATTGGCCCCTCCAATTGATGTCATTATTGATTTAAAAATATATTGCTAACACCAACTGAGAGAATGCTTGTTGCTGTAAGTAAATTATGGGCCAGGCCAGCTAACGTCAGGTTGCCAACATTAACCAGTTTCAGAAACAGCCAGTGACGCAGCAGCAGTAGCAGCACTGGCCAGTCCTGGCTGCTGTCCTGGAGATGAGGCTGAGAGCAGAAATGAGGAAACACAAGGTGAGATCATTGCTCAAAGGGCCAGCTCCCCCCTTGCTTCCTAATTGTAAGCTGTTTACCTTAAATAAGTAAGCCTTTTGATTCAATGTGTGTGCTATTGCCTAGTGCTATTGGAGTGGTGGAACGCGTGGCAGCACAGTGTAAAGCTACTAGCCCTACTATTGCTTATAATGTGTGATATAGTGTTGTCACGATACCAAAATTATGACTTCGATACGATATCAGACTAAAATATCGATATATTGATACTAAATCGATACCACAGTAAAAAAAAAAATAAAATAAAAAAAAAATAAGATAAGATGCTTAATATGACAACAGAACTTATTATTCATTGTTATTTTTTACTAAAAATTCATGTGGCCAGCATGTTCCTTAGGGTTAGGCATCGTTTTGATTTGAACAATTATTGATCAATTGATCAATTACTATTAAAATTATCTCACAAATTTTTGCTATCTCAATGTATTTTTTACAATGGGGTAATTGTGTTGCAATAGCTTACACACAGCACAAGAAAGCTTGATTTCGAATGGTAAATTGAATTTAAAAAGACGAGTAAACAGTAATGAAATAAGAACAAATAAACAGATTACAAACAATAGCACAAATAAATGCAGTAGAATAGAAGATACAAATGAAATAGACTGCTTTATTTTTTTAGGTAAGTCTAACATTCAGATAAGAAACTGAATTTAAAAAATGCATAGTAATTACATTTAATAATGTTCTTTGTAAAAAAAATAAATAGCGTACAGATGAAACTGTTAAAGTTACACAAGTTGATCAGTCAAGAGCATAGACTGTAAAAAAATAAGAGAGCAGATTGATCGTTTGTCTTTTTGTAGTTTGAATAGCAAATGACTGCGGTCCCTTTAAGACTAACAGACGCATGGATCCTAAACACTGCTCCTGTTCCTCGTTCTTCCTGAACTGTTTGCGACTGTGTTTACGTTAATACTCTTCCAGATGTGCACTGATAATTCTTTGAGTGTATTTGACCAATAATAAGCTGGAAAAGGAAGCAAATGTTTGCACTTGTATCATGTCAGAGGCGGCTTTATTACGGTAGGCTATGTGTGTGTGTGCGCTTCAGATGTGGAGCACGAAATCTGCGGGGATTAGTAGAATTAATTTATGTGCAATCCCGTGCGAAATTCAGACCGATCACACACTAACACTAACACACTGTCATGAGGAAAAAGTCCAGCAGAACGCGCGTTCGCCGTGCTCAGAGGTTAACCGGGCTGAGTGAGAATATGCCGGTGTGTGTCAACTCGCTGTCGGTCAGAGAGGAGAACGCAGCTAATATCGATACTGTAAAAACTGAGAATCGTATCGTTTCAGATATTCCAGTATCGATATATATCGAAATATCGATATTTTTGACAACACTAGTGTGATATATTCTCAAACTCCTTAATAAATGATCTGCCTATATTTCTGCACATGTAGATGTGCCTACTAATATAACTGTGTTCTCAAGCTCACACAGGTAATATTGATTTGAGCAATATCACAGCAGATCTCATCACTGATTTCACAAACAAAAAGACTCGTCAGTGGGCATTCTGGGATGTAGATTACATCTCATTTGACTTTTTTATTTTTATAGTTGACATTTTTTTTAATTATGGCAGGCTTAGCTTATTTGATTGGTTTCTGAGGGTACAGTTGTCTCGTGTTCTCCTGTTCAAAAATAAATGTTTTTAATTTAAAACTTGCATTAGTATTATGGATCAAAATGACACACCCGATGTAGCCTAAGGTTTAAAGGTATTTGAGCACAAAAATAGATTTAAACACTATTTATACTTGTTTATATTCAAATAATTAAAATAACTCAATTTTGAATGATTTTTTTCATTTTGCTAACCCGCACCGTACGATGGCACGTGTAGGGGCCGACTGACATTGAGAGTATACGGGGCCCAGAGTTTGGTGCTACGCCCCTGCGGCCATTTTACTGCTGTCTCTATCGCAGAATCTGACGTTCCGAAGCGCGAAACTTAAATCACGTGAGCGAACTCAAGACACATAACGACACTCAGAACGCATTATTCATTACACTACAGCATCGCACACAATATAACTCACATTTATCATTTATTAAGGGCTGAAATGTTGCACGCAAATGTAACAAGCAAAGTATTTATCATAATAATGTTTGAAAATATCAGCTCTACTGTTATATGGGGCAAGGTACTTTAGGTTTGTTAACTGTGCTTATAGAAACTGAAGAACAAAGAATGCGCATCAGGTGAGTTTTAATTCGAATAAAACCAAGCGGCTGGAGGCGTATCGTGTGGGCGGAGCTCAAAAGTCAGGTGCGCACATTCACTTCACAACAGACGTGAATTTGCATCATGAGGGGCTTCTGCCAGGCGGCTGAATGTCTATATATATGTATATTTTTAACTCGTATTAGTTAGAAAAGTCTTTAGTTTTATCATATTTTTAAAAGAAAAATACGCTGTAGCGAGTTTTTCCGAATAAAACCAAGCGGCTGGAGGCGTATCGTGTGGGCGGAGCTACAAAGTCAGGTGCACACGCAGCTATTGCGTTGAGAGCGTTTGAAAGCTGTGACATCCTAATGGGCCGTTCACACAAGACACGAATGAAGGTAATAAAGCGCCCTATTCGAGCGCGAACATTTTGAGTTTCCTTGCTTCATTTGCGCTTGACATTCACTTCACAACAGACGTGAATTTGCATCATGAGAGGGGCTTCTGCCAGGCGGCTGAATGTCTATTCGCGTCTTTGCATTGACGTAAATCACTTGCGCGTAACGCTTCATTCGCGTCAGGTGTGAACGCACCTTGATGGTTTATCAGTGGTAAATATGTTCTAGTCATGTTTACATGATTAGTTCATGATTTATAATAACTCATGACTGAAGTGTTACATTAATCATCAAGCTGTAATCTGTGCTAATGAAACATGTTTCTAAACTTGCAGAAAAAACCACTAAATGGAGGAAAGTGAGGAAGGTGGTGAAACGAAGCTTCCAAACCGTCACGAACAGAGTGTGTGCTCTTGTGAAGCGTGAGTCTGCAGCAGCCACGGATCCACTCGAGACCGAGGCTACGCGTGATGATGCTCAGCCATCGCCGAGCGCTTCTGTGTGCTTTATCACCTTGGAAGAATATATTGAAATGAAAGGCTCTTCAATGAAGGAAAAAGATGCGAGAATCATCATGAGGCGAATCTTTGAGACTCTCAAAACCTCCTGGGATCTTGGGGTTTACCCGCCAATCTATGTGCATGAAATAACCATCGACCCCAACACACTCCAGATCAATATAATTGACCCTAATACTCGGGCACCAAGGCAGCCAATGAAGAATATGACAGAATTTCAGCAAGCTTTACTCGAAGCCTGGTTTAATCGGTGGGAAAAATTAAAGTACGCAGAATCATATTTCAACGTGATGTACGCGCTGGTCGACAACATCAAGCGCCCGTTTTGGAAAAGGCGCGTGTCCTTTGGTGAGATGAATAACAATAAAGATAATGAATGTTAGTCATAGTAACACATTACCGTACCTCATGACTAATCTGCTTTCCTCTAATCTTGTTCACAGAATGCTCCTTTCTTCTCTGGCGACTGGCAATACAGCGAAGGTCTGAACTGGAGACAACCTTGCAGGACGTTTTAAATGATCCCTGGTTCAGCCGATGATCAGTTAAGGAGAATTTTAAGAGCTCTTCCTTTACTCCACTGATCCACACACAATTGCAAACAGATTCAACAACAGGCAATAATCATTTGTCAAAGGGGGAGTGGCCTCAGTTAAGGGGGAGTGGCCTCAGTTAAGGGGGAGTGGCCTCAGTTAAGGGGGAGTGGCATAAGTTAAGGGGGAGTGGTATCAGTTAAGGGGGAGTGGCATAAGTTAAGGGGGAGTGGCATAAGTTAAGGGGGAGTGGCATCAGTTAAGGGGGAATGGTATCAGTTAAGGGGGAGTGGTATCAGTTAAGGGGGAGTGGTATCAGTTAGGGGGAGTGGTATCAGTTAAGGGGGAGTGGCATCAATTAAGGGGGAGTGGCGTCAGTTAAGGGGGAATGGTATTAATTAAATGGGCAATGTAAAAAAAGCGCCACTGGGGCCCGGATGGCAGTGCATTTCCTTTTTTCTTTTCCTCTCTCTTCTCCCTCTTCTCTGTCACTCCTCGTGCTTCCGTCTCCTTTCTCTCGCCTCGTCTGTTCCGACTCACAGGTGTTGCAGATGCCGTGACTGGAGCGGTGTGGAGCTACTTCTCGTGAGTGCCCTTGACCTGTGGGAGGTGTGGGGGTTAGTCACATTCGTGGGCGTGGGTGGGTGGTGATCCGTTGCGGTGTAATTAGTAGTTTTTTTGGGTGGGGGCGTAGGGGGTTTAGGGGTTAGTCACGTACGTGGGGGGGGGATACGTTGCGGTGTAATTTGTTTAGATTGTTTGTTTGTTTTTTGGGGGGGGAGTTCAGGGTTAGTCACGTTCGTGAGGGGGTTGGGATCCGTTGTGGCGTAATTCGCCGTTTTTTTTGGGGGAGGGGGGTTGTTCGGGTTAGTCACGTTCATGGGGGGGGTTTGGGATCCGTCGTGGTGTAATTCGTGTTTCCGGGGGAGGGGGGGTGTTGCAGGTGTTAGTCAAGTTCGTGAGAGGGGGGGTTTGGGATCCGTCGTGGTGTAATTCGTGTTTCCGGGGGAG